>NW_010100819.1:0-6679 GCF_000699245.1 Pterocles gutturalis
CATTCTAGGATTCTATGATTCTATGATTTATTTAGCAGAAAAATACAGAAGAGTTTCTTGGGTGATTCTGGCATATAGCAGCATCTTGGCACAAAGCAGAAGGGAGCAGCAATAATGAGAAGGTCCAGCTTTGCTCCTGAGGTATATTTTGGGGTGTTAACTTCTTCATTGTCTAGAGAAACAAACTGGATGAAGGATGTTCAAAGTTGTCTGGAATGCATTGGGAGTACAGCTGTGTGCTGGTTTTGTCTGGGATAGAGTTAATTTTCTTCATAGTGGTTAGTATGGGGCTATATTTTAGATTTTTTGTGGGAAACAATGTTGATAATTTGGGGATGTCTTAGTTATTGCTGAGCAGTGTTTACACAGTGTTAAAGCCTTTTCTGCTTCTCACCCCACCCTACCAGCCAGTAGGCTGGGGGTGCACAAGGAGTTGGGAGGAGACACAGCTGGGACAGCTGACCCCAACTGACCAAAGGGATATTTCATACTGTACAACATCATACTCAGCAATAAAAGCTGGGGGAAGAAAAAGCAAGGGGGCACATTTGGAATTATGGTTTTGTCTTCCCAAATAACCATTACGTGTGACAGAGCCCTGCTTTCCTGGAGATGGCTGAACACCTGCCTGCCGATGGGAAATCATGAATGAATTCCGTGTTTTGATTTGCTTGTCTGCATGGCTTTGCTTTACCAGTTAAACCTTCTTTATCTCAGCCCACAAATTTTCTCACTTTTCCTCTTCCAATTCTCTCCCCCATCCCACTTGGGGGCAGTGAGCAAGTGGCTGTGTGGGGCTTATTCCTGGCTGGGGTTAAACTATGACAAGCTGCTAAAAGGCATCAAGTCACTGGGGAGAGTGTGGGAACTGAACATTTTGTGAAGGCATGTAATTCTTCTACCACTGAAGCAATTTCCATGGGAGTAAAATAGTCATCTCTAGCACAAATGGTGTTCCTGATGAATGTGAAACCTTTTCTCCCAAAGAACAGGCCTTATTCCAAGGAATAGGTGAAGTTCTAAACCTAAGAGGACTGATACATTTTCCTGAGTGATAGCAACTGCTTATCTTGGACAAATTAGGAAATTTTGGACAGAATGATTAGAATTTAGCTTTGCTCTAATTGTTTTAGCTTTGCGAAATTCTTCTTATAGTATGTTTCTAGTCATGCTTATCTTGCTAAGTACATTTCCCCATGAGTCATATTTCCCATAATTGTATTTCATTCATGATTATTGTATCTTTTCCAGTGAGTAAAGTTCCAGAAAGTATAGGTATACAGACATTAATAAAGAAAATAAATCAAAAAGTAATTGTAAAGCCCACACATAAACACAAATTATTGTGAAAGATTTACTATTATTACACATATGAAGCATACTAATACTGACTAGCTGAAACCAACTGAAACTCTCTGTTTTTTCAGCTCATGACTAATGGTCAATGATAGGTCCTGGAAATACATTTTTCCAGTCATGATGCTTCACTCAATCCTAATTCACCACAGTGAATTTTATCAAATTTATTGATGACTTTACAGGAGAGAAGTGCCATTTTTTCTTTTTCTATGGTTTTAATTTAATCTCTTCTTTAGAATTTTCATTTAGAAGAGTAAGTAAAGTGACTCCTTAATTCATTTAGGAAATCCAAATTAGATTCATCAATATAGAAATATGAACATGGTGAATAATATATGTAGCAAGGCATACCTTATCAGCTTTTGCCTTTAAATGCATACAGACATCATAGTGAATTTCAGTGATAGCTGCATGGACACCAGGGCAAAACTTCTATTTTCATTTCTTGTTTTGGTACATAGCAAGATGCATTGTTCCTTAACATTCTCATAGATCATGAACCCATCAATACTTAATTTCTTCATTAATATAGATTGATTTCTGACAACAGAGATCAACATCTTCTTCTTACTTGTTAGCTGGATTCCAGTGAGGGTTCCCAAAAAAGGAAAGAGCAAGCTAAAAAAAATAATCGGTACAAAATCATTATGGTGTAAATTTAAACTGAAAAAAACTATTCACAATAGATCCCTGGAGAAAGACACACTTGTATAAGCCTTATGAAGAGAGGCAGAGAATCCACCAAGATCATGTAAGGCACCATACAGAAACAATCAGAAGACATCACACCATGTTTATAAATTTCAAAATTTTTGAAACCTGGAATAATTACTGAAGAAGAAGATGACAGTAGTGAGAGCTGAGCTGAAGTGGGAAGGCTCTGGTTAGGATTCATCTCCTGTATCCATGCATCTATCTTAGACACTTAAGGGATGAAATTCTGTTTTACTGTACAAATTTTCTCCCCATTAATCATAGAACAAAATATTTTGAAATTAGTTGCCTGTGGTTAGCTGGGATTATTCCTGATCTGTGGTTACCCAGGCAGTAAATTTGAATAAACAAATCAATGTAAGAAGGCAATGGAATCCAATCTTTCCTGTCTAGTGGTTTTGATCATATTAAAAACATGTTTGTGCTATGTGTCTTACGAGTGTGTATATAAACGTATGCACATATACTTGCCATTTATCTTCAAGTTGCATTGAACTGCTAGTGACTGCCTAGTCACCTCATCTTCAAATGAACCCATGCTTGTAATGACCAAAAAAACATATCAATGCTTATTTCATCCTCCTGCCCTTAATTTTATCCAGGATGGTAGGCTGTGAATGGCAGTCAAATCACTGATCACCATCAGACATTGAAAAGTCTTGCAAACCTAGTGAAACCTTCTACAGGCAGCAAATTGCAAAAATATAGACAAAAAGGTGTTGTATTGACATATGTTGTCCAGCTGCAGTTAAAGTGGAAGCGTTATATATGATTTTGCTTCCTCTTAAATGCTCAGAAGAAGAAAAAACTACCCTATCATTTGTGAGTGATGGCTGTGACTAGTACTGACTACAGAATATTGATCACTGCACAGAAGCCCTGGGGTTACACACAGTGCCAAGAAGGAGAGCTTTAATTCCCATAACTGTCCTCTGTTCCATTTTGCTTGTTCAGTCTAGAATAGCCCTTTCTGGAAATGCTGCTGTTCAGTGCAGACAGCTTCACAAGGACTGAGAGCTGAGATTTCTGGGTTTTATTTACAGCTATGCCATTGAGTCTCTCGTGAATCACTATTTCCTGACTTCATAGAATCATAGAATCACAGAATCATTAAGGTTGGAAAAGACCTCAAGGATCATCAAGTCCAACAGTCAACCCAACACCACCTAACTCACTAAACCATATTCCCTAAGCACCACATCTACGTGCTTCTTGAACATCTCTCTAGCTGTAGATAAATAAGAAGGTAAGGCCCAGAGGAAAATTCTCAGCAGACAAAAACTAGTAAGAAGCTGAATACAAGGTAAACTCAAATGAATCAGAGCAATAATAATCCCCCAAACCAACCTGGCTATTCACAGATGGGTTGCTGTGTTGACATAATGTAATCTCAATCAGCTAAAACACTGACCATGCATTGCTGGTTTCTGCCAGATTACCCGTAACAGATATCCACAATGCAAAGATTTCATAGAATCATGCGCATGTCATTTGGAAGGAACATCATGAGGTTAGCTATTGTAGTGTCCCACTCGAAGCGGTTCTGTTGCCAACATGAGATCAGGTCAATCATGGCTATGTCTAGCCTACTCCTGAAAATGCCCAAGGATGGAAAATTTTCAATCTACCTGAGTAATTTATTGCAGTGTTGTGCTATTATCCTTATAAAAAGCTTCCTATGACTTCCTAAAAGTGGAAGATTTGACTTGTTACATTTACTTAGTTTTAATGAGCCAGATTCAGAAAAGGCTATTAATACTGAAAGTGGGATGTGGGTGAACTTCAGCTGCCTAAATCCAAAATTATGCTTACTCTTGCAAGAGAACTATCAGTGAAAAGAACGGCAGCATTATCTCCCTCTACAGTGCCTGTATTTAAAAGTATATTTCAAATGAAGGTGCAGACCTATTTTCCAGGACAAACTTAGAACTATGAATCCTACATGGAGAGAATATGTCCTGCATCTTTAAACAAGGGGCTTAAGAAGCAAGATCTCATGACTCATCTTTGCCTCAGTATTTCCTGGAATTATCTGAGGTTGTTCCATATTCAGGATGTTTTCACTGAGTTCTAAAATATGGCTTGGGATTCCATTCCAAGGGCCACTACAGTTAAAAAGTTTATCAGCCTTTATCATTTGTCATGTAGTCACTTCACTGAGGTACAACCAAGGAAAACAAACTTCGTACCAAATTCAGCTTGGCCTTTTCCATGGGAAGGCAATGGTGAAAAGGGATGCCAAGAATTTAATGAATATAATAAAAGTTTAAATGACAATGCTAGGCATGTCTTCCACAGGGAGAGGTAATGAAATTTAATTAACAGTCATATGCTTTGAGATCCTTTGATACCGAGTACTGTGTAACTGCAAATTGGAATGATTTCTTTACAAAACATAATCAGTGAAATTCATTTCTGACCTAATTTTCGTAGGGTTATTCAGGGAATAAATTCTGCTGAATGTAAACCTGAATAATTATTTAATTGACATTAGAAGATAAATAAACGTTCGCTTGCAAGCTTCAAACAATACTACACTCTAAGTACCCTTGGCAAAGTCTGTACAAGAACAATCACCCATAATTTTTACACATAGTTCACAGATTTTCTGTCTTAAAATTCACAATAAATACACTGGCATTGTCTTTTAATGATTTTTTTTCATTTAGTAGCATCCTTTCCATAGTGTTCATATAGTTGAGAAGGAATGGAGTAAAGTAGACTGGATTTCATTGAGTAGTCTTCAGTCTTGCTTCTATTTAAATTAGTTATAACTTCCTTATTGTTTTAAATAAGTGTTATAAGTGTATCCTATGTATTGTTAAATTTGAGGGGGCTGAAGGAGTATAGATTGGGTAAGAACTAGTTTCAAATTTTATTTTGAAAAATCTTAGCAGTTTACTTGTAATTTTGATTAATTCTGTTCCTGTAAAATCTGTTTACTATGAAAGACAATCCTGTATCTGAACAGCATAAGCAAGAATATCTTTGCTGTTTCTGTTAAAGTGAATATTTAAAGACATACTGAGAGAACAAATATACACAAGGACTACAAGCACAGTGAAAAAAGTCACTAACTACTACAATGAGCATGGTTAGAGAATACAGGAAATTATAGGATCTTGAGTTATAGATGTCTCTTTACCCCAGGCAAAGAGACATCCATATCTTTTCTTTACCTTTCTACTCTTCTTTCCTTACCCTTCCTCTCCTTCCCATTCTCCCCTCCTTCCAACTCCACAAGTACCAACTGCTCTCTCATTCAGATACTACTTGTCTAATGCACATCTCAGTAAACTCTAAGCACTAGTTTTTAAATTCCTTATTTCTGCTGCAGATCTGGAAAGGGACTTGTCCATCTGAAAGTCTGTCACATTCTTCCAGCTATACCAGATTGTCTAATAGAAAATATTACTTCTGCCTGTAAATATTGTTCTGATATTCTCCTAAGTATCTGTAGTGATGCAAATATATATTCTGCATATACTGCAAATTACAAGAACCAGAAACCCTTAAAATAAATTAAGCATTCTGTTCTATTGAAGAAAGGAACAAGGGTTAACAGTGTAAATCCCTTATTGAACAGGAACCTTGAGACTCCTTCCTGCTTAGCACAGAGTAAGGGAAGCAAGCTACATTATTTTTTATTTCTGTAATTAATAATTTGTAAGAGTCACATATATTTTTATTAAGTGAATCCTAACTGTTGTCCAACACTGGTGAATAATTGTTGATTTCATTTCATACTATGGTTAATTCATCAATTAATTGATTGAACTTCAGTTATCTTAGTCTGGAGGACTGCATTATTCAAATGTAGTTAGTTTCATTACAGTGATAGAATTTTAATCTGATTCTGATAGATCTTGATTTTTTATTACTTAGCTGTTAAAGCCATAAAAAAGAAAAGAGGGTTTTTTGTGATTTTTTTTCATTACAAGTTGTAATAAGGATGACCAAACCAAGAAAACAAAACATGAAGCTAGGCAGTAATTTTTCACTCTCCTTTGTTTTGTTTCAAAGCCTCTTTTCTCATGTTAGAAATGGAAAGTTATATCCTCAGATAAAGAAATCATATCTAGCTAATCAAGAATTAATACAAAATCATCTTGTTTACTACTTGAGTTAAAAAAACCCCTAGAACATGCAAATATCTGTAACTAGCTTCATCACAATTAATTTCTTTTGGTTAAAAATTAGACGTCTAGTGGGAGTTATTATCTAACATATATAAGCAGAGAGAAAGAAGAACTTTCACATAGCATTTTATTCTATGCAATAAAAGCTGTCTAAATACAGGCAAAGGTCTCTGTTCTAACATGAAGGTGTCCTTGTCCCCATTAGCTATCAAGGGAGGCCACATAATGAGTTCAGATTAGACATTTAAATTTTTTACAGAATATGGGCAAGGTGGAGTCCATGCCTAATATGTATAATTCCCTAACATTTCTAAACTTTATGCATTCATGGATGTTGGTTTGAAATCTTAAAAAAGCAGGATCTCTCATAAGTTTTCAGTATTTCTAGTTTCAACCCCTGATCAAAGTCTTTTATTGCATAGAATCATAGAATCATAAAACGGCCTGGGTTGAAAAGGACCTTAAAG
>NW_010100820.1:0-467 GCF_000699245.1 Pterocles gutturalis
CTTTATCTTTTCCTTAAGGTGATTTCAGCCTGTCTCTTTTGAGTCAGACACTAAATCAGAATTTTTGTTGATGCCTAAAGTATGTATATGGTGAGGCTGTACATTTACACGTACATATATTTACTTATATATTTATAGAGATATGTAGACATATTTACTTATACATCCTTAAATCATCAGAATCAAATAAAAAAAATAATAATAAAAAAACAAGAGAAAAGGCATTTTTTCCAGGGTCAAAACCTTTAAGATTGTTTAGTCATAGTAAAATCACTCTTTTATTATTCAACTTACTTGAAGTGTGAATGACAGACCAGGATGCAGATGGCTATGCTGGCAGAACTCTGTCTCAGAGAAATTATCTGCCATTTACAATATTCACTGTCCAAGCCTGACATGACGAAAAAGGCAGACACAAAGCTAAATATAAAAGATACATGTTATTCAAACAAGGAAAACTACAGTGG
>NW_010100821.1:0-233 GCF_000699245.1 Pterocles gutturalis
ATTTTAGTTTAGTTTAGTTTAGTTTACTTTGGTTTATTTTCCTTTGTTTTGTTTCACTTTTATTTACTTTCATTCACTTTTATTTTATTTTATTTTACTTTGTTTTGTTTTATTTTATTTTCAGTTTAGGTATTGGTAGGTTAGTCAAGTCAGAGGAAGCCTTCCAAATTCATAGTCATCTCAGATTCATGCCGATATTTGAGACCAAGTAGGGCATCTTCAAAATGTACTTA
>NW_010100822.1:0-1983 GCF_000699245.1 Pterocles gutturalis
TCCAGGGCAATGTGTGCTGGGGTGAACACCGAGATGGAGGAGAGGAAATGAAAGCTGTGTACACACATGCCTCGAGCCAAGCAGCCAGGCCTTTTCTGCTCTGTACAGCAAGGGCTGTGATAACTGGATATTTTTTCTTGATATTTCCATGCTTGGTTTCTGCCTACATGTCAGCAGTGAGGAAAGGCTTTCCCTAATCTGATGCAGACTGTATGGGTATGCATCTGCCTTGCAGGGGCTGGAGTGGGAGGTGACTCCAGCCACCAGCCTGGATTCTGAATCCGAATTTCCCTGCAAGGTCAAAAAAGACTAGGCTTAGCCCTCTTTTGGGGGGATAAACTGTGTTACTTCCCATAGGATTCAGGTAGTTTGCTGTGCTGGGCAATGTATAGTTACAGCACTACTTGCACTAATGGGCGAACATGAACAAGAACAGTATGAAAGGTGGGCAGAGCGTGGGGAGAGCTTGAACTCAGAAGATTTCATTTTGGATCTCAATTCAGCCAAAGAATCCTGTGGTTTCTGTGGTCAAATCATGAAGCCTTCTGCCCTTTTGCAAAAGAAGCTAGCTGCCCTTGGTAGTCTCTGCAGGGCCATGAGATTGCATGCTGCTCAGATATTTTGACAGCATGGCCCAACTGGTTAGAATAATTTTTTGAAGTATTTTCACATGGTGGTTAGTCATCCTGTAAAATAACTTCATGGAACGACTGTACTTTTCTTTGACTTTGCAACACATTTTACTCACAAAGTAACTAAAAGTTTAGTCTCTTTGTGACAGGAATTGCAGACGTTTTACCTCACTGCTTGATTTCTCTTCTCCATTGCCACACCAAGTGACAGAAAGTTGGAGACATTCGCAAGCTGCCTGGCATTGTCATCACACTGCTTGTGCGAATGCTGGCACCCTGAGCATCCTGGTGCACTGCGGCTATCAAAAAGAGATTATTCTGTGGGTGACTGTGCTTCCACCAACTTTGTATTGACTGGGATGTTCTCAGACAGAAGTGGTTCATCTGGTCCTTCATCAGTGATCATGTTTTCTAGACCTCTTGTGTATCTCACACCTCTCTTCTGGATTCTTTCCAGTTGGTTGGTGTTGAAGTGTTGTGTACAAAACCGGACAGCAGTCCAGCTCTGTCCTGGCTAGTTCTGAGTGGAAGGATTACTTCACTTGTCCAGAGGGCTTTTCTTCTGTTTGTACATTCACCACGTTGTTTGCCTTTTTCTTAATGGTGTTGCACTGTTGACTGACATTCAGTGTATGACCCTGATCATCCCCTGCAGAATGTGTACCGAGACAGTGGCATCTCCATTGAAGATCTGGGAACTGATGCATTTCTCCTAGCGTATAGTTCCTTGTCCTTGGGCCACCTGAAATGCACTCTCTTTCTCTCTGACCATTTCTTCAGTTTTCCTGTGGTTAATGGAAATAAATTTTGGTCATTGATTCAGACAGTTGATCAATGTTCATTAGGGTGAGGTCAGCTAGGGTGATGGAGTTGTGGTGGGCCAGAGCACAAGGAGCCAGAGGCAGGTGTTATGGGCACGACTGAAAGGTAATGTCTGATGTTACAATGCTCAGTGGTGTAAATAGCTCTGTCAACCGATGGGTGTTGCTGGCCAGCTTTAGAAGTAATTAGAAAGATTGCCTGGTTGTAGAAATGAACTGAAGAATAGTTTTGCATCTCTCTTTGAATTAGGGAGTTAGTAATAGCCAGAGGGTGAGGACTTCATGTGCATACCTATTATCTGTTCTGTGGACCCCCCTGGGGCAAATTAAGGTGAAACAAGACCAAACAATGGAATACTGGCTTATAACTTTAATGCGTATAATCTTCAGGGGAAAAAGGGAAATGTAGGATGTAAAATGTAAAGAATGTACAAATTCCAAAAGCCGAATGACTTGGTAAAGACAACTCATAACAACAGCACTACCCCCCACTGCCTACACCAAAACTTACAGCAATGTGATAACGATGT
>NW_010100823.1:0-212 GCF_000699245.1 Pterocles gutturalis
CCCCCTCCATCCCAGGCCCCAGCTCCTCATCCCACCGCACCACCCCTGCTCCACCCCGGTCCCCAGCACTACATCCCACCGCATCATCCCCGCTCCATCCCGGTCCCCAGCACCGCATCCCACCACAGCATCCCCCCTCCATCCCGGTCCCCAGCACTGAATCCCACCACAGCATCCCCCCTCCACCCCGGTCCCCAGCACCGCATCCCACC
>NW_010100824.1:0-58677 GCF_000699245.1 Pterocles gutturalis
TATATATATATATGTATATAATTTTGCATGCATGGAAATAATTCTGTAGAAATATTAGACTGAAGGGAAAATGAGTAGTAACATTTTCAGGTAGTCTACAACATGCAATTCATTTCAAAAACTATTCAGGCTCAATCTCACAATGAATACAGGAGAAATGCCTTTTCTTCTTGGAGAGATTTCTTTCAGTACATACTTGAAGAAGGTGAGAACTTAAGAAGCAACTTTTCTGTTACTGTTTCATTTCCCCCTTTTGTGCAGAGCATAGAAAAAGGCCTCAAGCAATCACAGAACTAGCGAAGCCCAGCAGCAAAGTGATGGGCATCACTGCAAGTTACTGCTTTCGTGTTAGGAAACTTGGAAATGGATGAAAGGCATTAAAGGATTAGCTCTATGTGAGAATGCAGAGGGCGCTGCCTACAGTGGTGGGCTGGAGCTCTTGTACTGTGCTTTTAACTTTCCACTTTAAAGTACTCATCACAGTGTTAAGCACCATGATCGTCATTGCTGCTTTGGCTGTAAGCTCCTGGATGTCTTGTATGTCTCATTCCCCATCGCTTTCCTCATTTCTCTTGTGATCTTAGGTGCTAAGGTTTAAAATACAGCAAATGTAATGAGATCAGAGACCAAAGGAATCTGTGTACATTACTTTGTCCATGTTTTGAATCAGGTATTAGCTAATCTCTTTGGGGTAGGACTGGAGAAATTATAACTTTTTTTTATTGAGGCATGTGTTAACCAAAATGCGGACAACTCTTTAGTAATTGTGTAATATTACTCAGGAATAGCCTAGCCTCTTAAATCCTCATGTTTGGAACAAGCATTTCAACATGGTATTAAATATGGTTTATATTTAAATTCAGTGTTGGATAATCAGCAAAAGAAACCTGAAAAAAACTTCTCTGGCCAAACCAGGAGTTACCATTAAGGTTTTAGAAAGATATCAGAAGGTTTTTTTTTTTTGTTTTTTTTTTTTTTTAGTATGGATATATCCTAGAGAATTTGATAATTAATAAATAAGCTACCAATCATTGCTAAGCACACATTACATGATACACTATAATAGTGGAAAGCTTAATGTACAGCTCTCTGAAAGTCATTGAGAGTCTTTTCACTGATTCAAGACTGAGATCAACCTCTCACTTCAGGGAGACTGAAGATATTAAACAGCTCTTGACTGTGTGGACAGCTTGTTTTGTTTCTTTCCTTCATTTCACTCATTTTTAACATTGAGGTTAGCTGCATTTTTGTTTAATATTAATTTTGTTTTCAGGCTCCATGTCTAAGGAAACTTAGGCTGCCAGCAGTGCTGGGGAATATGTTATTTGTTTAAAACCAATCTATTTCCGTAGATGTCCTAAAGCAAAGCCAACAGTACAGTTCTGTAAAAGCTTGTTTTTACAAAATCTAAAATCTGAGGGAGCAAATATGAGTTGAAAAAGTTCCTTTATATCTCTGCCATAACCTAGCTGTGTCCCTCTTTCAACAAACCAGATTGTTTAGGAAATGCCTATCTGTGAGCTTTCTGGCTGCTGCAAGGGAATAATGGGATGTCTCTCTGCTTTCTGCTGTGTGCTGTTTTCAAGAAGGGTCGCAGGAAAGCAATCTTTTTCTCTCTCCTTTTCTCTGTCCTTTTTCTTTTTCTTTTTTCTTTTTTTCTTTTCCTTTTCCTTTTTCTTTTCCCTTTTTCCTTTTTCTTTTTGTTTAAATAGTCTATCTCTGCATGATTTAGTCTAGCCTTAGTAATGGTGCCTTTATCTCTCCCAATGTTTTTGCTTGATTTACAACAGTGGGGTTTAATCTGTGTCAGGGGTGAGGGGTCACCTCCATGTATGATTTCCAAGAGGTCTGCAAAAAGAAGCTAAGAAAAGCAGTGGGCTTAAATACAGACTCTGAATGTTCATCCACCCTTTGGAAACTTTTCACAATCAGTATACTGAGCAAGATATCAAACCACTGATAACTGCAATACTTACCTGACATCCATGCTTTTTGCCATGGGTAGAGATGAAATAAAAAGCCTAACAAGAAACAGCCTAGAAGGCATCGTAGAAGGCCACTAGGTTGGTCAGGCAAGACTTGCCCTTGGTGAAGCCATGCTGGCTGTCTCAAATCACCTCCTTGTCCTCCATGTGCCTTAGCACAGCTTCTAGGAGGATCTGTTCCATGATCTTCCCAGGCACAGAGATGAGGCCAACAGGTTGGTAGTTCCCATGGTCTTCCCTCCTACTCTTTTCTTAAAAAAGGGGACAATGTTTCCTTTTTTACAGTCACCAGGGACTTCACCTGACTGCCATGACTTTTCAAACATCATGGAGAGTGGCTTAGCACTGTCCTATATGGACCTGTAGCCATTCACATCTGCTGAGCATCAGTTCTAAGTAATTACCATGGGTTCATTTGTGCTTCCTACAGATGTGGAGGAAATGGGTGGCACATGAACATAGAAAAGACATATCCTGACACTCAAGATCCTGTAGAATATATGCTGGCTTCTTATAGCAGTGGTTTTAGGACATTAAGTGTATACCGGCATTTTTGTCTGAGTATCAGCTGCAAGACATGGTTTTAACCCCAGAAGGCATTAAGACCCACATAGATGCTCGCTCACTCCCCCACAGTGGGATGGGGGAGAGAATCGGAAGGGTAAAAATGCAAAACCTCCTGGGTTGAGATACAGACAGTTTAATAAGGAAAACCAAGTTAAGAGAGTTTAATAGGTAAAGCAAATGCCATGTGCATGAGCAAAGCAAAACAAGGAATTCATTCACCACTTCCCATTGGCAGGAAGGTGTTCGACCATCTCCGGGAAAGCAGGGATCCATCATGCATAATGGTTACTTGGGAAGACAAACACCATCACTCTGAATGTCCCCCCTTCCTTCTTCTTTCCCCAGCTTTATATGCTGTGCATGACTTCATATGGTATGGAATATCTCTGTCGTCAGCTGGAGTCAACTGTCCCAGCTGTGTCCGCTCCCAACTTCTTGTGCACCCACAGCTTCCTCACTGGTGGGGCGGTGTGAGAAGCAGAAAAGGCCTTGACTCTGTGTAAGTTCTGCTCAGCAGTTACCCAAACATCCCTGTGTTACCCACACTGTTTCCAGCACAAATCCAAAAAGTATCACCATTCTAGCTACTATGAAGAAAACTAGCTCTATCCCAGCCAGAACCAGGACAGTAATCCGTATTCAGTCTTCTGAATCCCCATTTGATTGCTGTGCATTCAATGTAATAAATTGACCATCATTAGACTAACCCTGAGAGTGATTCAAGGACCTCTTCTGTTCAGTACATAATAAAACTCATGCTACTGTTCATTTTTGAATACTTTTATCTTGTAAATGGTTTGGATGTTTTTTGTTTCTGATCTGACCTTGGTTATTACTGAAATTTGTATACAAGATGCTTTAAACTCCTCTTGTAATGGCTACACTGTAATTTCTGGGTTGTGATTCATGCCATTGACCACTCTGCCATAAGTAAAAACACAAAAATGGTGTGGAGGATGGGAACTCAGAACTGCTGTGACAGCTGACATAGCCTAGTGTTAAAAATGTGGTATCCTGCTGTGTTGGCTTGTATGTTGCTTTGTGTAATTTCTTAATACAACATATTGTGGATGTTTTCCTTTTGCGCTGCGGGATGCGATTCTTGTGTGTGGTCCAAAGACAGGAGAGGCTGGGAAAGCAAAAGCATCATTGTGCACCTTCCGCAGAACTCAAAAGCATTTAGAAAAGCTGCTGTCAGAGGAGAGAAAGCTCACTTGATAAATCTGTCTGTCTTGACTGACATCATAACTACCACAAATATCAGTGCTATAGCCTCAAGGTGACAAGTGAGACAAGATTGAATGGTATTTTATGAAATGATATATTTTCACTAAGTTGAGTCCATCTCATGATTTTTTTAAGGATGAACCACAGCATTCAGAATAGAGCTTGTCTGAATGAAAATAAGGCTACCAGAAAAATAATTTTCTACTTTTGTATGTCAAAACCTAGATTGATAGAGTATCTAATGCTTTTGACATATTTTGCTCAGTGTATAGCCATTTCATTTATTAATTTGCTTATGGTTATTAGTATGGCATTTAAACCAATTCAATTAATGAATGAGGTGCTAAGGCCTGAAAGTTCATTGATATGAGAGTAACACTTCACCAGCACTTGCCATGATGCATGATGTACGAGCCTACATTAAACTGTGGGCAGGAAAGTGTTGAGGAGAGAGATGCTTCCAAAATGTTCTGTGGTTGATATTATTTTATGCTTACATGAATCCATTTAAAAATTATTTTCTTCCAAACCTGGTGTTAGAGTAGGGGAAGATTATGCAGTTTCATGCGATTTCAAAACTGTTGCTGAAGAAAGCTTTTTTCCTTTCCTTTCAGTGTTTGCATTGCAAAACATCACATCTGCTGACATTTTTAAAAAAGAGCATGGGTACCCAGTTATGTATTCTTCTCCACTCAGCCTTTTGATCTCATCTGCCTTTACCATTTTCAAAGTGCTCCAACAGGCACACTTGAGACTGGGATCTCACTTCTTCTCACATTTTAAACAACTTTTTTTCCATTTAAGTCATTTAGTATGTATAGACATAGCAGAACAGAATTTAGTCCTTTGTGTATCTGTTTCTTTTTAGTTTTTTTCATTAAACAGAGAACTAACATGATGAGTGTCTAAGTTGCCTCACTAAAAAAGGAAGTGAATTGAAGTCAGGGGACAAATGACAAATGACTGAGATAAATGTGAAACAGCAGCTTGAAAGAGTGACAGGGGAAGATTAAAAGATATAAACGAAGACAACTACCAACAGCCCATATAATCTAGGACACAAGATGATGGAGAATGAAGAAAGTTTAGAGGGGAAAGTAATTCAGACAAGATGAAAAGAAAGGGGAGCTGGCACAGGGTTTCAGTATTTTTACCACTAGGAAAAATAAATTCACATTTTGATAATACTTGATGGGGAAAGAGAGAAAAGAACAAATAGGCTCCTGTCTGACAGAGAAATAAGGAAAGTGAGAAGGAAGGAAAGTAGGGTCTTTGCAATAAAAAGGACGGTTCAGAGGGCTAAAAAATCATTTATAATAAAATGGGATTACAGTCAGAATCATTTGAGGAGACAGGGTTAAGTGTAGCACAAAGGCTGAGGCACTGGAGGCAACCCAATATTCTTGAGCAATGTAGTGAACATTATTCATAAAGCCTACCCTTCTCCCTCCATTTTCGTTGCACAGTCTATGAGATGAGTGTTTCATAAATCAAAAAGATTTTATATGTATACTTTTGGTAATATGCTTATGAAGACAATATGTTCCACCAACACAAGGGTGACAATTGCTAAAATGGGATGCAAAGCAACAACAGAAGGCGGAGGGAAAACCTCATCTTTCAGCACAGCTCCTTCCTTCCTTTCTGCCTAGATGTGGAAGCATGCTCTAGTTAGAAACAGAATTAACACTTTGGGGTGATTATTCAAAAAAGCTGGAGATGATGCACCACTTACTGACACACTGGTTTCTCAAAAAGCATCTGGGCACAGCCTTGGAGCCAGGTATCTCTCTGCTATCATAGCACAGCAACTGGATATCATCTGTAAGAATTATAGCATCGTACCTCCAGACCAGCCTCGTGTGACGCCTGAAGCTGGATTCATCCAAGAGTCTCCAGTGAAGATACTAACAACAGTGGGAACAGCTTTGTGCTTCCTTCTTACCCAGTGGAGATGAAGTGGGACATTTTATCTCATCCTAGCATAGACATCTAAAACAGATAAATGGATGATTTTCTAAAAAATGCCAGTCTGTCTCCCTGGGCTACACAGAAAACTTAGGGTGATTTAAACATCCCAAGTTAGGTGAGATTAATCCTTCACCAAGAACTAAGTCTAGCTCTGTCCTCCCAGCCTCCTTGTCTCTGTACTGATAAGGCACTGAGACCTCCACATTAGTGCAGGGGCCCTGATGTGCATCTTGGCAGCAGGGGATGAGTTCAGGACAGAGATCTTCGTTCAGCCAAGCAATTTCCTAGTCATTCAGCCTCCCGTATGGAGAAAGATAAGCACTTCAGGGACAGTTCAACTCACAGTGAAGTGACCAGGCTTGTCCTATCAATCAGTTTTGGGGCTCAGCTCTCTCTTTTTCTTGACTGTTAGAGGAGCCTATATCAGCTTAGATTAGACATGTTTTGGAAAAGATTTATCTTCCTGAACAGTGTACTGCATTTGGAGTACAAGTGAGTCTGTATTTAGACTCGTATTTGAAATCAAATGAGTCAGGAATGTGTTTTCCTGAATCAGGGCCATAGCAGAAAGCACTTCATATTTTTTTTATATTTTAACTTTCATTTTCTCAAAATATAATGCCTTAATTTATCAGTAACACATTTGTTTTCTCCTAGAAGTAATTTATGTGTACATCTCAGAGGGAGGGAAGTTTATCTTCAGAAAGTATTTTTTAAAACAAAATTTCAATATTAAAAAAACCATGAAGCTTTGCCATTTCCGTTATTTGAATCCTTGAACTAACTGTTATCATGGAGATGACTAATAATTTACTCCATCAGGGAAATGCCACGACAGTAACTTACTTTTGCCTCTGGAAATTCCCACCTAAATTATCCGTAAGGCACTCTTCTGCTAACACTAATGGGCCTCTCAATTTCTGGGTTTTGAACATGTCCCTTTTTTTGTCTTCCAGTTATTGCTATTCCTCAAGGCAAAGTAACTTAATATTATTAACCACCAGCTTATTTTGGAAGCACAAAGGATTTCTCATTCTTTTTTAACATCTTCAACTTTCACATAAAATTGTCAACTTAACAACAGAGAAATGGGCACAGGTGTAATTTTATATTGTGCTCCCCCATAGCAGTCAGAGCACGGCTTGACCCTTCCAACCCAACAAAGTGTAATAAACTAGGAAAACATGCCTAGTAACTCACAGATCATAATTCAACTTATTGTGCATGAAAACTCCACTGGAATACCACTAATAAGGTCCAACATTATCGTGATTACATACAGCAGATGGACACATTATTTATTAACTTATATTTTCAGAAAAACTCCCAACACTTCACAAGGTTTAAACGGTAAGCTGTTTTTACGAACTTCAATGTCACTGTGTGACACTGAACATTAAAGAGAGTACATTTTTTTGGTTTTGGCATATCAAATATTTTTTTTTAATTGCAGGGTTAGAGATAGCTTTAATCTGTGATGATCTGGTTCCTTCCGAACCTCTCCACAAAATAACTTCAAATTTAAAAAAATGTATTTATTAGCTACACAGAAGTACTGGAGTGGATGAGAAAAAAAAAATCATGTTACTATCATACTCTTTACCATTATGGTTGCGTATAACTAAAATGATTTTTAGATTTTAGCATTACCAGCACCTGATTATGTAGTTGACCGTGCGAGGAAGGAAGAAATAATTTACACTAGATAACTGTTCATATCTGATGTGATATTAACCCTAGGCATTGAGTTTAATTCCCTTTTGTGCAATTTTCAGTCTTACAAAGGCATTGTTTTTCTCCAGTGCCTAGCATTAGTCTGTTTGTACCAATAAAACATCATGATCCTGTCAAAGGCATTTTTCTGTATGTAGAAGGTGTTAGCATACAGATTGTATGTAATAAGTGAGTCATTTCAACCTGTACTAACTTAAACCTGCTTCCACACAAAACCCTGGTGGCACCATTTTAAGACCACAGGATCACTGAATGGTTGAGGTTGGAGGGGACCTCTGGAGGTCATCTGGTCCAAGCCCCCTGCTCAAGCAAGGCCACCTAGAGCTCATTGTTCAGGACTGTGTACAGACGGCTTCTGAATATCTCCAAGGATGGAGGCTCCAACACCTTTGAGGGCAACCTGTGCCAGGGCTCAGTCACTGTTGCAAGGCCAGAACAAGAGTGGAAAAAACACACAGCAACATCTAAAATCAAACAAATATAATAGAATTTTTACAAAAAATTGGTAAAGAATTGCATGTCTTGAGTGTGTTTTTTAAAGCACAAATGAATGTTCTTTCACTGGAGATTGTGCTTGTATCATTAAAGGTCATTTGAGTCCAGTTTATGAATCAGCAACAAAACTAAATCCCTCAGTCTGGCTTAGGAGATACAGTATAACACAAGCAAAAATTATTGAAATTATTAAAATTATTGAAAAGTGGATGTGAGAGAACAATGAGGGGAGAAGGTGCTCCAGGCAGTGGAGCAGAGATTCCCCTGCAGTCTGTGGAGAGACCATGCTGGAGAAGGCTCATCCTGAAGAACTGCAGCCCATGGAGAGGACCCATGTGGAGGTGACCCACAATGAAGCAGGGGAAAAGCATGAGGAGGAAGGAGTGGCAAAGAGGAGCTGCTATGGGCTGACAGCAAACCCCATTCTCCATCCCCCTGTGCTGCTTGGGGAGGGGGACAAGGCAGAGGAATTGGAATGGATAAATGGAGGTGAGCCTGGGAAAAAGGCAGGACCAGAGGGAAGGTGCTGTTTTAATTGTATCTTTGTTTCTCACCATCCAACTCTATTTTAACTGGCAATAAATTGAATTATCCTTCCCCAAGTCAAGTCTGTTTTGCCCATGACGGTAATTGGTAAGTCATCTCCCTGTCTTTATCTCAACACATGAGCTTTTCTGTCTTATTTTCTCCCCATGTCCTGTTGAGGAGGAGGAGTGAGAGAGCAGCTGGCCGGGCATCTGGCAGCTGGCCAAGGTCAACCCACTACAACTGTGTTGCCTGCAAAGTCGTGCTGCGAGACAAGAGAAGACACAACGTCAGATTCTTATGTGATGGCACTTGGCAAAGGTTGCTTGATTTCAGTAAAGCGATTCTGCTGACAGAGGTCCTAACCTGTGATTTTTAATGTCTCACATTGTGTAAACAGCAATATTTGGTTCTGTTTGGAACAAGCTACATGTAAAAGTACTGAGACTCAGGAGGTGCAAGTTTTGGAGTTTTGATGTTTTTTTTTATCTTGCGGCAGTAGTTATGCAGTAGAAGGCTAGACCCAGTTTTGTCTGCACAGCAAACAATCTCAGCTATGACCTGTGGCCTGCTGGATATTAAATTACCTGAGCTATTCTTCTGAATAAAAACTAACACTGTTCTGGAATTTGCTCTTTTCTAATTGAGCTCAGAATCAACATAGTAAGATATGACTCTTCAAAATTAAGTCCAAACACAGAAATGAGGAGCAATAATGACTTTTTTATCATTCATAAAAGAACATCTCTCCCTCCCACTTGCCTTCTTTCAGCTCCTCCATGTGTTCTTTTCCCCTGGAGATTTAAGACGCCACAAATAGTAACCTTTTGTTCCCTGGCGTTATCATTTTGTCATTACTAGGTTTCTTTAGTTGCTGGGTTTCTGTATGTGGGGGACAGCTAACGGCTGTTGTTTTTCAATAGGAATCTCTGAAAGTATCTGAAAAGAAATGAAATAAGTAGCAGCTTGAAAGAAAACATATAATATGATGGGGGGTGGAAAATAGGACAGTTAAATGCAGAATGCATGCCAGCTATCACTCGGTCATTTTAAGACTACTGCAAAAGGAGCAGCAGCATTAACCAATGACCACCCCCTCTTGCTCTGCACAATCACTGACTTTATGTGTTGCTTTAAGAGTTATGCATGCTCAGAAATGAATTTGCAAGGGTACAAGAACACCATATGATGGGGGGTGGAAAACAGGACAGTTAAATGCAGAATGCATGCCAGCTATCACTCGGTCATTTTAAGACTACTGCAAAAGGAGCAGCAGCATTAACCAATGACCACCCCCTCTTGCTCTGCACAATCACTGACTTTATGTGTTGCTTTAAGAGTTATGCATGCTCAGAAATGAATTTGCAAGGGTACAAGAACACCAATTGCACTTTGAATGGGGAGAGCTGCACTTAGTTCACCTCTGGAAGCTGTACCACCAAATAAACCTACCCTGCACACTCATGAAAAGGTGGTGTGAAGTCCAGGTTCACCTGAAACTTAGTTTCAGTCCCCAATTAGCTTCTGAAACGTCTGACTGTTGCCTTTATGATCTTCCTGGGTGTGCTCAGCCAAGTGTCGTGAGAACAGCACCTTTGGTAAGTGAGGACCTGATACTTTTTTTGAGGTGATAAAAAAAAATCATGACTACATTATGATCAGAGCTGGCACACTGCACAGCAGTGATAGGACATAACCAGATCTTGAGTGTGTCCTCAGTTTAATGAGAACCACCAAACGGCCTGCAGGAGGCTTCATGGTCCAAGTGGCAGAAACTGATCTGGACTATTGAACAGAGCACAAAGTGTGTGCCTTAAGATTTTGAGGGCCTTATATTTCCCTAACAGCCTTTTAATCATGGAATCATAGAATGGTTTGAGTTGTGGGGGACCTTAAAGATCATCTAGTTCCAACCCCCCTGCCATGGGCAGGGACACCTTCCACTAGACCAGGTTACTCAAAGCCTCATTCAACCTGGCCTTGAATGTTTACGTATCTTAATGCTGTCTCTAGCTGTACGGGTGTTACCCCCAAACTATTTGTTTCACAGTCAAGGGGAGCTGCAAAATATAACTGGACTTTACTAAATAGTGGGCTGAGGCAGGGTTTGACTAAGTTGATCTTTGCACATTAAGGGACTAAACCAGAGGAGATGTTTTCAACTCATTGGACTGAGTGTATCTTAATTTGGGGATGCAGCCTGGTGGTGATATGGGTTGTAAATGTTAAAGTGTCTTATTTCTGTAGTAGCCCAGTGGGATCACTGACCAAATACTCACCTTTTACTTTATGGAAATGGCTTTGAAAAAGTATAATTAATGCAAATCTATGTAAATTAGAGTGAAAGCTTAGCCCAACGTGTAAGAATTCCTTTACATCCTTTTGATTAATTGGTTGGATTATCCTCTCAATGACACTGCAATAACTCAAGTTTCCCTTCAGTAACTTGAAACAGATGTTTTTCTCTGGCATGGATGGAGCTCCTTTGTGAACAACAGACTCAGGCCCTGAGTCCCTGGTTTTACTGGTCAGTGAAAGCCACAAGTGTAATTTACCATGATGAAGCAAAAAAAAAAAATCCGCCGGAGGTTAACTCTAGATAATACTCAGGCTTTTTGTTGTTGTTGCTAAAGAGATGGAAGATCTTCCTGAATTTCTTTAATGAACAATAGGAGATGTTTCAATAAATGTAAGTCCTGAGTAACTGAACTAAATCAGGGCCTCATTATAATAGCTTTTTTTCCTATAAATATGCAATCCACATACAGTGCACTTAAAAAATTATTAGCTCAAGGAGAGGCTTAAAATTACATTTCAGTATCACAAAAAAGGAGCACACAATTCAGAAATGACCTCAAATGACTATAAATAGTAATTAAAACCTCTAAGCAAACAGAATGTGTTTTTAAATTCACTGTGTAAGTGTGATTATCTGACTGTTACTAAAAATTGACTTAATTGTATTTGTATATTCAGGGGTTACAAACTCACCCCATTGTTATGTTCAGGTCAAAAGGAAATTTAGCTAATGAACCTTATTGGTATTCCAGCCAGATAAACATAGAGGGAAAGGATTCATGCAGAAGCAGCTATTTCCAGAAAAATTTATGCAGGTTTTTCAAGCCTAGCAACAGAGGTGTTGCCACCAGGACCATGTTAATACCAGTCACATGACTGACTGTGTCTTGTTTCAAGCAAATGAAAGATTTCTGTAGTTACAGCTCTAAAATGGCTATACTTACGTATACACTAGACGTATATTTTCAGTTTAATGGGATCTGAAATCATATTACTATTTCTTCATAATACTATATGTGTCAAAAGCATGATTACATCACTCACTGCAAAAAAAAAAAAGTTTATATCTGGCTTCAAGGAAAAAAACATTATTTCTAAAAAAAAAAAATTTACAATACCTGGAAAAGAATTATGTAATATAAGATAGGAAGAACAATAGGAATTCAGTCCTCTGGGAAGATCTTTCTGCCTCTCAGATATAACTAGATATTTTTCCATTCCAAGTGAACACTACCATTAGAGTTATCACTGTTGTTATTTAATACTTGTCTTGGAAGAGTACGCAGATTTGAGCCTGACTGTGCCAGGTGCTATCCAAATAAGTGTGAAAACATAGTTCATGCTCACACACATTCAGAGCCAAGCTGTTAAAATACCTGCAGTGGGAAGGAGTTGTAGCTTTAGTTCTGTGACACTGAGAACTATGTGATTCATCAGCCAAGGGCACTGATAAAGCACGGCTGAAGTAACAAGCAGATGTACCGCTTGCTCAGTTTGGTTCGGTCAGGGGTGAGAAAGTGGTCCAGGGAACAGATTTCTGGGCCTTCTGCTGCTCTCTATGCCTGCTCTCAAATTGCCTGGTGGGCAGGATTAACAGCTGGTGAAGATCAAGAGGGTCCCTGTTAATGCGGAGCCACCTCATGATGGGAGACAGCAGAACAAGGCACAGATCCATGAGCTAGATTAACTTTGTGAAGGATCCTGCCCCAAATAATTTGGCAGCAACTTCCTGGGTATGAGTGGCCCTCAACAATTTAAAGGCAGCTAAGAAATATATGCATGTTCATACCTATGCCTATAAAATAACTTCCTTCAGCTCTTTTATTATTCTGCCTGGTGCCAGTGTAAAAAATCCCCAAATGTCTGAGCTTTGTGTCATAAATAAGACAAGTGTGTTCTTTCCCTGAGTTTTGCTCCAATATTGTCCTGTGCATGTATGCAGTAAATAAATAGTTTTTGCTAGGAGGCCAGAAACCATATGGCTAAGACTCCAACCCACCTGAGGTTGTTCCTAGTTGTATTCACTTGCAGGATTGTCATCACATTTATTGTCCAATGCACATATAGGTTGAATCCTGCTTGCCTTGTGAACTAGACATGGGTGAAGATAAAGAGGACTCTGGCATGTATTTCAGGTACTAATTGTATATAATTCAGATACTTACTGGTGTCCTTTTCCTTCCTCCTTTTAAGTGATAGAACAGCTCTGGGCTGTATTGACAATGTTTAACATATTTTGGGGAATAAATTGTGACTTCTCAGTAAATTCCCACTTAATACCCTTTTTTGGTTACAGATCCACAGAACTTCATGGAACTTAAAGAACTCCTCTTGCTCTGTGGGCCCTAGTTGGGTCATGCTGGTGTTGAGCCCTCTTATAAACACTTGCGTTTGTGGCTGGGGTTCATCCTCCTGGGTGCAGAGATCTCAGAATTGAACACTCGACTGCGAGTTGCATGTCCTGCTGGCTCCTTTTATTTTCTATGGAGGGAAACAGATTTTTTAAGAGGGCAATTCACAAGAGCTGTGTTAAATAATCCCAGAAGACATTTCGTGTCATTCTAAGAAAGATATCAGAGGACTTTTAGGACGAGGCTTTGCTTTTCACAATAAATTACCAACCGTGACAATTTAAAAACTATTATTTGCCCTTCCTTCAGGTGTTTGAAAGAAAAAAAATAATCTGTGTGTCAGCATGTATGAACACTTCTGATTTTTTTTTTTTTACCCAACCTCATAAAGATACAGTGTGAAATAAATATTCAGGGGTTAACAGTAGCTATTTCAGCTAGGAATTGTCACCCATGAATCTCACAAAACCAGACCTGGACCTAAACCTTTCAGTTTAAGCAAGGTATTCATTTGTTAACTAATTTTTTTTTTTTTTTCAGATATTACTACAGAATAAGTTCAGAGAAGGTGCAAATGCTGTAATATATATTTCCACTGTTATACCAGAATTTGCTCATACAACCTCCTAGGAGTCCTTTATTAGAACTCTTCTAATAGATTGAAGAAATTAATTTCCATGCATCTGGTAAAACTCTGCATTTGTTTCAGGCCAGATAAGATCTGTGATCCATAAAAATACTTTTGAAGAACAACTTTTTTCTTTGGGGTTGAATCAGTTTACCTCAAACAATAGGAATACACAAAAACCAGGAATCCCAATATTAACTATTATAACATAGCTCTGTCTTCAGGCAATAATTAAAGTTGTGCTACACAATCAGATATTGTTAATGTATTCTCATTAGCCATGTAGCTCTAGTGGATTTTGTTTCACTGGTGTGTGACTACGAGAATGTGCTCCATTAGCTGGAAAAAAATGTTGACAGCTGTATGGTCTATGGAAGAATACAAATATGCATCGACCAAATTTAGATTCACAGGCTTGAATATTATGCAAAACAAAGCCCATGCTGAGGAATTAAAATTTAAAGAAAAGATTTAAAGAAATTCTAAAGTCAGAGTGAGATTACCAAACGAGTTTTTGCTCTCTCTAGTTTTCTCTACAGCGTACGCAGAAAAAAAATAATTGGAAAATTTCAGAAGGAGATTTTTTTTTCTGAAATAGGTTTCTTTTAGTGAGATGCAGCAGTATGGAAACTAGTCATGGGTGAAGAATTCAATAAAGAGAAAAACTGATAGCAACACAATTTTCTTTTTGAGAAGATATGAACAAAATAAAGGCATTTCCCATCTTTCACTCTTTTGAACTCAGCTTGTTTCCATGAGTTAATCTATTTATGAAACCAAAATGGGCAGGCACAGGAGAAACCAGGAAGCTTTTCCACTGCAGTTCCAGATGTCTGACCCAGAAATAGACACCCTGTAGGCTGGATTTCTTGAAGATGATCCCTAAATTAGGATTGGAGAAGATAGAAATCTTAAGTGGGGATTTTGCTGAATGTGAGTTCATGAATGTGTTATACAAGTTTGCTGTATATGTGTACTTCATGGAGAAAACTTCTTTATTGTTATCTGAGACAGTATTAGTGGTTACATCTGTTTCAAGCTCATTTGTTGCCAGTGCCACAGAAGCTGGTTGTGTTCTTTGGAAAGCATGAAACCTATAGAATGGCTAAGGGGTCAACGTATGATACTGTGGATAGAAGAAACAGTTGCTGTAAGATTTTCTCTGTTGAAATGCAGGCTGGTGGGACGCATTGTTCAGGGAAAGGTGAAGGTTTTGTGAGAAGTATCAAGCTGACATTGGTGAAAACTCCTGTGAATCTTCAAAGTATAAGAATAAGAAAAGATGCAACTGATGTTGCATCAAGAAACAGAGCTTCACCATTATGTTATACAACCTTGTATGTATGGATGTGTAAAGAAAACAATAAAAGAAAAGGTAAAAAGATCAAAGATGACCTTGGAAATGGTAGGAGGAGTAGAACAATTGTACATACATAGATGTTCTACAAGATGCCCTCTATCCTTCTGCTGCTGGAGGCAAGACACTATCCTATCCAACTTGTCACTGTGATTTTGTCTCATGGTGTTACCTGTATTTGCCTTCAGGTGGTGTTTGCTGACGCCTATTATTTCCAAGCAGACACTAATCCTAAATGCAGTCAAGGTGAGTAAATGCATGAGAGAGAAACAGATTGGTCATTATTTCAAACCGTATGCATCATTTTGTCTGGGCCCTGATAATGGCTCTTGTGCTGTTCCGGCATGCTGCAGAAGGGCAGGATGGCACGTGTCCTCATGCAGAACTGTCTCACTCCAGGCTGAGCACTCAACAGCCAGGTTTCTCTCAGAAATGCCGTTCAGGAGGGATTTAAGCTGCCCTGGGATAGTGAAGATGTTACTCAATATGGGCGTAGAGGACACGTGGTCTTCTCCTACCCTAGCTATGCCCTACATATTTGTCTCCCACCACTCATGCTATGACAGAGCCAGCTGTTCAGGTCAAGGTGAAGGCCAAGATTCTTCTCTTCCAGAAAGCTGACTGACAAAGAGACAAACCAGTCTATTTCTACTAATTGTATCATGATAATCCTTGAACAAACAGCTTCTTCAGCAATCACATAGCAGAATGGTGCTCAGCATGTGACACCCATAATCTGCCACCTGCTTCTGTAATGAGATATCTGCAAGAACACAGAGCCTCCATCCTTAATTTTTTAGGAGAGGTCAGCATGTAAGAACAAAAACTTCTGGAAATGCATATATTCTTGTCAAAGGCAAAACTAGCAAAGGATGGGGAGATCTCATGAGACAGATAGTACATAGCAACCATTTCTGTCTCTCCTCAGCTCATGTGAGAAGTACTGGTCCCATTTTTGCATTCCCAGCAGTAGCGCACTAGGCTGTGCAGCAGAAGAATGAGAGAGGGACTGTGAAGAGTGCACAATAAAAAGGCTTCTAGAACAGTGATTAGCTGTCTAGTTATCTGAACCAACCAGGTTTCTTTTTCTTTTTTTTTTTTTTTTTTCCCCCCCTGTTGCTGGATTCTGCTCTTCTTTCTCTTCTCTTTTTCTTGAAGAACCAGTTCACAAGTGGCCATGTTCCCACTCTATCGAACTTGGCCTTTGGTCTCTTCTAAATCCCATGGAATGTTTTGTAGCTTCACATCATATTTTCTATTTTATGTGCTTTTTCGCATCTCTAAGTCATATTTACTATTTCACATGTTTGGTTTTTTCCCAGCCCAAAGCATCTGAAATTTCAGTTGACAGTGGTATTTCTCAATAAAGTGGTATTTTTCTAGCACAAAAATAAGCAAATGGGATGTGGCATGAGAACATGAGGGAAGGTTGAAATGGGAAGGAATGTATTTTATTAAAGGATCCAAACCTGACACAATTTAATCAAATCTCTGTAGGAAGGGTCTGGATCCTCCAGGCTCCTGCCTGAAGTTAGGTGAGTTCAGAAGGTTTCAGAATTACAGAACTGATTGTTCCCTGTATTCAGCACAGTCATGCGAAAGGTCTGCATGGATGTAGCACAGGGGCTTCATCAAAGTCAATTGCTCCAGGTTGTCTGATGCACTAACAATTCTGAAAACCGATGTTTGCAATTGCCAGGTCAAGAGGGAGAAGCAAGCATCTAAGCCCTCAGGAGAGGTGCAGTGCTCTGTTTTGTCTTTCTTGCAGGTTTGCCTTTTTCCTGGATTATTCTCTTTCAGCCAGTTGTCCGAGCATCTGGACAAATGTAATGATCTATGTCTATCTCTATCTCTATCTCTATCTCTATATCTCTGTCTCTGTCTCCACCTATCTCCATCTCCACCTCTATCTCTGTCTCCATCTCCATCTCCATCTCCATCTCCATCTCTGTCTCTATCTGTCTCTCTCTCTCTGTATATATCTATATATCCCTATGTCTATATATCTATAAATTTGTATCTGTATCTATATCTATCTATAAATATTTTTTGATTTTGTCCTTTGTCACTTTGGATCACATGCTCTTTGCACAGGTGCAGGAGTCACTTGTGTGCTTCTTCAAAGTCTGCAGAGGCCAATTTTATTAGTGGTCAATCTGCTTCTCCTGTCTGTGTTGACCTGGCTCCCTCTTACCTGCTGAATTTCAGAGTAATCCCGTGCCATGCAGAATACAGAGTTCCCTCTGTCTAGGAGTTCATGTGGCTTTTAATTGGTCCACGGTTTCTGGTACCAAAAGGAATGAGCACTGAAGTTTTTACAGTCTGTAAAATCCAGACACTGATTTGAATAATAATCATTCGTACATGTGTGTATCATAGCAGCATTTTTACCTCAGCATTTTCAGTGCATTTTCATACTTAGGATTCACTTGGCATTTTATAATATTGTCTTGCTAACTAGTAGAGGACTGTATTCTCATTCATACAGAGAAAATACAATTACAATTTTTGAGGCAAGATCTTTTGAGCTTAACTTTAATAACATTCTGTTATTTGCCTCCCCCCTAAACTCTGAAGCATAAATATCAAAGTTAAGCCTTAAATTTTTTATTGTCTTCCTTGCTTAATATTAAACTTCTCTCCAACATTCATACATCCCACCTCCCAATAATTTATTGTTGGTTTTTGTAGGAAGATTGCAATTATGTGCCCTAAAGAACATTGTTACTATGTAATTAGAATGTAAAGAAATAAAAACATTCTGTAAGTTGTCTATTTTTGAGAAGTCGTGGGTAAAGCTCAAACTAGTCAGGAAAATTTAATTTCTAATTTAGGTAAAAATTATTATGAAATATTCACCAACAGATGTATATTATTGATATTGAGGTCTTTGCCACTTTCTATACAAATTTACAGTTCAGTACCTATTATTTCTACAGACAATCTAACAAAAATAGTAATATGAAAAAGTTAAAAAAAGCTTTACAGCACACATGCTGTCATTAGATAGAGACTATTTTTGTTTAAAAAGGAAATTCTTGTATTTCTTAAGCCTGTGATTGTGATCAAAATACACAGGCCTGGTTTATCTGAGATAAACAGGAAGTTAACTCATTGTCAGACCTTGTAAAAAGGCAAAGCAAGGAGATATTTTTTTCCAGACAATTCATTCAGACACTCATGGTCATTCCCGCATAGGTTTCACTCACTCTCAGACCCACCAAGAAGCACAAAGACAAATGTTTGAGAGGTCTGCCCAGGGTCACTTGCAAGTGACAGGGAAAAGGGACACCAGCAGTTGAGTCCTAACCATGTCACCCTGTTCTTTTCTGTCAATTATAAACTTTTTTTTTTTTTTTCTTCTTGTAAGCCATGATGTGATTCTTTTGCCTTGGAATCTTTCTTTCTTCAGCCTGCCTAAAACACAGACGAGTTTTGTCAGTGTTTCTTCATTTTGGGTCTGCTCACAGCTATACTCAACCTTCCAGCTGGGTGGGATAAGAGGAAGAGGAATAGCACACACGCTGTAGTGTCACCTGATTGTCACCTTCCTGTTGTCAGCATGCAGGTCTTCTGCTGAAAAGGCATCTGTGCAGCGGCTTTATCAGTTCATAGACCTGCTGGTCTTGATGTGAATAACAACAGGTTCCTGAGTTTTAACCATTCTACTGCTGTCAGTCATGTCCTTGGTTATTAATACATGTTATTATTTTGTCCTTTGTTCTGTATTGAGTTTTCTGGTGCTTTCACATCCAGATATTTTTGTTAGTTCTTCATTCAGACCACTCAATATTTCTGTTAAAATTTCTGTGACTGAATGCTTTGGATCATTCTCTCTAGTTCTGTCCTTCATTGTCTTTTTTTGCAGTATTCATTTTCCCTTTTCTTTAAAACTCCTTGACCCTTACTATATACCTAGTCTTTACAGCAGCTCACCTAAGTGCATGGTTTCAGGCAGCCTCTTTATTCCAGTGATTGATAAATTCCCCCATCTTCCATCTAACAGTTTCACTTGTGTCTTGGAAATTTTAACCTGGGTAAACTGCAAAAAAGCTGAAGTTATCATGGCTTACCTGGAAAACCTGTTCTCTGTCTTGCAGGGGTTTTCTTAGCCTGACACATCTGTGCTATATCTGTGCTTTCTCTGCCTCAGCATCCTCGAGACCTCCTGTTTCTTTCCTTTCCTCATGTCAAAGATCTCAGTTAGCCCTCTGTGTCTCGTTGCCCCAGTTACTATCCCTCAGCATCCCAGACACACACTTTATGCTATTTAAAATGCAACTGTTTAAAATGCAGCTGTTCAACACATTTACACTGCACAGCTAAATACCTTTACCCTGCACACTGGCTTGATCATAACAGAAAGGGAGGTCATTGCCAGTTTGACATGAACGTAAAACAATAAAGAAATTATTTTTGTTACCTCTTTTCTTGTCACCGACTGGTTTACTAGGAGACAATAAGAAATGCAGGGCAAGAATTCCCTGATTTCTATTTGCCTTAACATAAATCATATAGTTAATAGCAGTGAATACACAATGCTTGCGTCTTTTTGAGTGGGTCTCCTTTTTATTGAGATTATAATGTCTTTGCAACCGGACACCTCTTTCTGGGAGCAGAATGACAGTCCCCTAGTTCCCCAGGCTTATTGCAATGCAAACACAACCTTTATTTTTTGTGAAGATTTCTTCATTTTTAAGAAATTGTTGCAGAGCTCAAACTATTAATCAGAACTTTAACTCAGTCCCAGGAAAATGATAAAACAGTATTCACAAATTATTCTAGAATCTATTCTACAAGATATTTGTCATAGATCTAACACTGGAGCACAGAATACTTTATATATCTCTGTTAGGATTAAAAAACAGAGAACATATTTTGTCTCAGAATACATTTACGTCCCTGGTCCTACACATCTTTATATGAAATTATTTCCTGTTAATCTTCATAATAAATGCATCTCTGAAATCTACATATTCAGAGTCTTAATACATGGGTGTTAGAAAACAGTATATAAAAAAGAGTGACATTACCCTAATATAATAAAATCACCTATAACGTCTTGGAGAGTTCCAGCTGTAGCTGGGAATGCCATTGGTACTTATACCATTTTTGACCCGTATTTACTTTTAAGCTCCTCAGTTGGAGTAAATGTATTAATCATCTTGAAGTGTAGGTGATCAAACATAAAGAGGTCAGGTAATCTCTTCTATTTAATGGATAAAATAACATCTATCTCCGCCTTTAACATTTCAAAGCAGTTACCATCTTGTTTTTTATAGGTGTGTAACAAAATGCTGAAGCAGAAAATAACAGTGAGGGCTGCCAAAGCAATTATGTTTTCTGCAAACTAATAAAACCACTGACACGTAGAATACATTAACAACTGGATCATTAATTACTTTAAATTCTCTTTAGATGTTTAATAAAATATTTTTCTGCAATATCATTGTTTGGCAGGTGTTCTTATGTGTTCAAAATAAACTGTTGATTCAGTGCTCATGTAACATTGCTTACTGGGGCTCCCTTGTTCTGGATCATTAGACAGGAACAAGAACAGTTTATGTTGTTGTGTGGGGTTGTATCACCACATGGCGTGATAATCACATGTTTTATCCAGTAGCTACGCTAATACGGACAATAATATAAACAATGCCCCATGCATTGTGCAATGTTTTGGGTTTATATTTGCAATTAGGGTTTTGCACAGAAATTTGAAGTTGATATTTTGAAAAGGCCTCTGCTATGTATTCACTGATTTATTCACGTATCCCAGCAAACAGTCTGCCAGTGTAAACTGACATGCCTCCATCTCCATGTCAGTTGTGGGTCTTGTCATTCTGACAGAGGTGTGCCAAAGAGGTTGTGGATGAAATGAAAGTGGAGAAGATGAAGAAGGGAAAGCTAAAATAATTAAAAATCATAAAGGACTTTGATCATCTCTAGCATTGCTACTTCACACATCCCACCAGTAGTTCTATATACGGTTCCACTCAACTGCACAAAAAAATTATTCAAAAAAACGAAAATAAGGGAAGAAAATTAGAAACTTTCATTGAAACCACATTGAGTTACACTAGCTGTGTATGTCCTTTTCAGCTTAATTTTTATACAAAATATTGGAAAGACGTAAAGTCACAGAACTACAAAGCAAATGAAGACTATTATATTACCAAGGAAAGCCGGATGCAATATTTTTGATGAATACAGCTCTTTGTTGAAAAGCTGGTGCTTCAGCAAAACAGAAATAGCTATTGGAGATGTATGAATTCTGCAAAGATTTTAATGAGGGTGAAGAGCAAACCAAATAGCTAGATGGAGTGTGGTACTTCTGGTTTTGGCAGGAAAAAGTTGAATATATATATGTAACTGGATGAGCAGACAAAAAAAAAAAAGATAAATTAAATTCAACATAGATAAATGTAAAGCAATGTACACAGGAAAAAACTATTTTATCATTGCATAAAATGGTGGGCTCTGAAGTGGTCATTACTGCTTCAGAGAAAAACCCTGGGGTTATGATAGATAGTAGAAAACAGCCTGACTGCTACTGCTCAGTAGCAGTCAAAAAGTGGATCAAATGCTAGGAAGCATTAAGATGGAAATAAAAAACAAGGAAAAAAGATCATTTTGCTGCGGTACAAACCTGTACAAACAAAGCTGTTTTTTCCACAGCTGATACACTGAGAGCAATTCTGTTCCATACATCTTTTAAAGGATATGTTGCAATTGGAAAAGTTTAAGAGGAAGAGAGTGAGAATAATTAAAGGATGGAGAGTGCCAGTACAGGCTGGCAGAGGTCTGCAGACCTGTGAGTGGCACAGGCAGGGTAAAAGACTGTTTGCTGTCTCTTCTAGAGTGTGAACAAAGCACCATGAAATGCAAGTAGTGTCAGCCAGATTTAAAGCAACTCGTTCTTCATGGAATGGGTAGTAGAGCTGTAAAACTTCTTGCCAGAGGATGCAGCCACAAATCAGACGATCTTTGCACAGATAAATGTGCATCTAGTCATCTTTACGAACAGTTACAGTGACTATTCGGATTACTGCAAGTCCTGCCGTTTGGCTTGTGTTGGATCAGGTGCTTTATTTTGCAGACCTCAAATTCCATTTATGATTAATTATCTATTCCAATTCTTTTTAGTATTACAATGGACTAATTTGTCTTTGTTCGTATTTGATACCTTCTGTTTTCACAGTAAGGTGTCACTCACACCACCTACATTTTCAAGTCTGTCTGAGTTGCTCATAACTGTGGTGATAGCTTTAGAGCAGAGTCAGTAGAGCTGGCTTCTGTTTGCAGTTTAATCACTGAGCTAAGGCAGTTAAATTACTCTCTTATCTGCATTTACAGTTTGCCTATTTGAAGATAGATGCAAGAATAATCCTCAAAAAGGGAGAACAGAGGTGTACTGTGCCCTCAGGTTTCTTCCTGTTCTCCTAAGATCTGCTCACTGCTTCTAGGAGAACGGAATTTTATTTAAAGTGCATGCAGAAGCTATGTGGAAAACACTGGAGCCCAGCTGGAGCTGTGCGATGCTGCAACCCGCTGCCTCAGGAAGACGATACATCCCTTGAGTCAGGCATCCAGCATCCCTGCAGGTCCCAGGACCCCACCTCTTCTGGATACCCCTGATCAGCAGTATCCACCTGCAGTGAAAGGCTGTGGGTCCGGGGTGGCTGCTTGAGTTCCATGGAGCTGGGTGTCTCTCCCTCTCTCACAATGCCAACATCCTGCTCCCATGAAAGAGAGTGATTTCCAGGGCCTGCTGAGCTTTAACCCATTTTCCTCCCCCTGAAACACCACTGAAATAGCTGCCTCTCACACACTATAGGAGCTGTAATGAGCCTCCCACATAAAAGCTTAAAACTCTACAGTTATAATTCGACATATAAAAGGTGGATTTGATCCAATGATCCAAAATAGAACCAGATAAATGGGAAGCCTTTTTATTATTATCAGAGCCCCAGGGATACAACTGACACCTTTCTGGTTTTCTTTCTTTCTCTTTCTGTCTTTGTCAGCAAGCTATAAACCTCTTGTTGAGCTGTAAAAAAAAAAAAAAAAAAAAAAAAAAACAAAAAAGGCTAAAAAAAGGGAAAAAAAAAAAAAAAAAAAAAAAAAAAGTCAGCAAAGGCTGAAATGAAACAGGTACTGCAGCAGTAAAGCAACTTAAAGAGTGCCCTTGGTTTCAACAGACAATCCATTTCAAATTCCTTGTGTTTTTTTAATCACTCTGTTCTTGGGAAACCACACAAAAACTCTACGACAAACTCACAAAATAAATGCTCCCTAATTGTTAGAATTTCTTTAAGCTAATGAATCTTCCTGGCTAACCGAGTTTGATAGTTTTCTGACCTTGGGTCTGAAAGGGTAAATAGAGCTCGGCCAATAAGATATCAATATTTAAAGGACAAGAGTCTGAGAGAATTTTTGCTCTGAATGAAACAGTAGTAGGATGCATTGTATGCAGGTCTTCCAGTTGAATATGTACTGAAATAACAGTCCAATATGTAGCTGTTTTCTGCATCCTGAACCCCTTCAATGATCACACTGAACTGTTTGAAGGGCCACATTCATCATTCCTCCTAGTGTGCCCCATGTCTTACAGGAAGATATGAATTTTTTTCTAAGAAAACACCCAATATGCCATAAACTTTGCTTTCTTTTCTGTTTTATTTCTTTCTAAGTATGAAGGTTTTTCCTGGGTTTAATTGTTTTTTCTCCTATGCTAAAAAGGATAAAAGGTTTAAAAAGAAAGATCTTTTACAATTTTGTTGCTGTGTAGCACACAGTCCATAAAGCTTAGCATGAGCAAAGGAAGGACTTTTTTTATTAGAGATCTTTGTTAAAATATTGGTATCACATCGCCAGACAGCATGCATCTTTCATTCATCTTTGCAGTACATTTGTAAAAACAATGCTTATTATTGTAACAGAGATTTGTAAGACAAATTCATTTTCTATATTTAACTATAAAGTGTTCCCTACAGGGAAGATGAGATTAACAAGTTAAAACATTATTTCTAAGCACTTTGTTACTAAGGATAAAAGGTCTTGTAGACCTCGGCCAAGAGTTAACATTGTTTCTATATACAATTGTCTCAAATATCCACCCTGACTGTTTGAAAAACTCACAGGCAATGTGTTCTGCCACCAAAAGATCTATTTATTAATTGAAATTTTATTGTGAGAATTCAATCCTAAGGGATGAATCATTGTGGCTCAGAAGAGGGCATTGTGATAGACAGATAAAAGGGAATCAGTATATATGGTTGCATCAGAGAAAAGAAAGAAAGTTTGATTGCTTTGTTTGTTGGAAAATAAACAATTTATTTAGGAGTATTATTACTGGAATAGCAGTCCAGTTTATTTCAGGCTGACTGGAGTTGTTTCAAAGGCTCAGAATTTCTTTTCTTGATCACTTTTACATAGTTCCAGTTCACACTCGGGTGGCTGCTCTTCCTTTGTGCTTATTCCAGGTGCTGCCTCACTTTCTTGTTTTGCTGGGATGGCTTTCATAAGCCTTTCTCATTGAAGCGTCATCTTTTTTACCAAGCAAACGGAATATCCCAGTATGTTTTCTGACAACTATAAAAGACAAAAATTTCCCACTGATGCATTTGCAGACACAGTCCCTGAGACAGTTTTTCTACGTTAATGGAATAGGTAAGGTCATGATTACAGCAGGGCTGGAAGGTCACCCTGGTATTTCCATGCTGGTACAATTATATTTCTTACAAGAAAGAGACAGTTTTAATGCACTGGTACATATTGAGACAAAATAAGCACATTTTGTAAACAATGAAGAAGTTAAATACTGCTGCCCAACTTGCATTTCTGTATGCTCTTTATGTCTTTGTTTGCTTGACTAATGATACTGTTACAGAGTAAGTTTGAAAAATAAAATCCTTTTTCCAATTACAGTTCTGTAAATAAGTCAAGGAAATGGTTTTCAGCTGTATGCTTAATAGCAAAAACAGCAAAGAATGTGCACACAGACAAAACTACCACTGACTTGGGCAAATATTTTCAAGGTACCAGAAGTGCATGGACTCTGGTTTTCAGGGGTTGGGTTTTTTTTGTTGTTCTTGCTTGAGCAACAGTTAGCTTTCCGCTAGTGCCTACATCCTTTATTAATTTTTTTTTTTCTTACAAAACCATTTATCTCATACCCTTTATATAGCTGTTGATCTCAGAGCCTCTCCTGATGCCCTTCAATGGGTTTCTGTAGAGCAGTCTGACCTTCTTCTCTCTTGGTGAGAATTAAGTCCATCCCTTTTATCACTTTAAATGCTGTGGAGAAATCCACATCTTCAGTTTCCCTTATACACTCCGTCAGCTTTTTGGAACAAACTGTATATTGTCTCCATTGCAATTTGCTTTCAATGCCGCTGTCAAAGTGATAGTTGCCATACAAACAAGAAGTTTGCTACCCTTCTAGCAAAAATTTATTTCTGTCTAGACAAAAAAGAATTAGAAAGAAGAATGCAATTAAAAAAAAACCCTAAAGTTTCAACTTCTTCCCTTTTCTTCCATAGCATGTTGGGTTGATGTTGTCCTCAAGAGGATATATCAACGTGTAGAAGATCCTAGTTGCAAAGATTAATCTATCTGAGATCATCACTGATTTGGTCATCCCTGATGGAGAAGGCATAGAGGAACAGGAGAAAGAAGTTGTTAGCACCATGCATGAGAATGAGAAGAAAGGCAAGTGACTTGAACTGCAAGTGGCTGATCAGAGTAACAGAATCCAGAGGCAAGTAAGAAAAGATCAGACCAAGGGCAATTATGTTGACTCTGTGTATCTGTGTGTCTGTGTGATGTGTGTACGTATAGATAGACAGGTAAATATGTTCTGCATCAGCTGTGAGAAGTGTGAATGTTGAAAGAGGCCAAAGTGTAGTAGGAAGCAGTCAGCAAAGTGTCAGAAGTTAAGTGCTTGACTGATCATTCTCTATAGGGACAGGAGGAAAAGGTCAGATGTGAAAGCCAATTTACCTAAAAGCACAGCTTGGTGATCTTTTTTTTTCTTTCTTTCTTTTTTTCTGTCTGCCTTTAAATGAGCTCTCTGACTTTCCTTTTTAAAATCATGTATCTGTTTGCCTTACATTAATATCCATGTCTTGTTTTTCTGTATTACATTACCTTTGAAGTGCTTAAGCGTTTGTGCTTCTCCTAGAAAGACCTAACACCAAGAAAGCTTGGTATTAGACACCCTTGAGAAACTGCCAGTTCCCTTATTTACCACTTTGCTTCTGACAAAACATCATGGTATTAATGCTGACTCTCCAGTTCTTGTATTTTGCCTCTTCTTTTTTTCTTTGCTTTTTTTTTTTTTTCTCAGCTAAATACCAAGGTATTTTTTTCTGTCCTGGAATCAGATCACTCCTGGTTTTTACCAGATGCATCCCAGGTCCATAGCCTTTATGCATGATGTTTAGCCTGTCATACTGCTTCTGAACTACCCTTTCACTTTCTACTTTTTGAAGTGTCTGTCTCACCTTGCTCTTAATACAGCGAACATACATACATGAAATGTTTTCTTGGCTCCTCATGATTAAGAGAAGCAGACATGCCTCTGCCCTGGCAACAGGCTTCCTGCGGTGGTGTTGACAGCTTGTTTTCTCCCAGCTACGGGAACTGCAGGGTGTGGGGGAGCTGTACAGCACTAGAGAAGTGAACTGAGGATGAGACAAAGATCTACACCTGTGACAAAGAGCATCAGGGGAATAAGGAAGCGCATGAGCATATAGATGTTCAAGACTCACATCAAACATGCTGCCATCCCTTATAGCAGGCAAGTCATCCCATGCTGTGGGTATGAGAACAGCATCTTAACACAGTGATGCTCAACAGGGTTCCTAATCCAAAAGCTGTGGAACTGCAACTCAGTGTGTTCAAAGAGGGTTACTTTTATAAACATCCAGACCAGCAGCTGTGCATGGCAAAGCATCAAAGGAACATGGTGCTTTCCTTTTACTCTTACCATCACGATTTATGGAGAAGACCCTTTCCCTAAAGAGATCAAAGTAGTGTTTGTTACCAGACACTTTGATCACATAGAAGGAGGCAATGGGAGATCTTGGAAAACCACCAGTTTTCTTATGTGCTGCCTAGACCTAGATGCTTTCATCTCTGGGGCTTTTTATTTTTTTTTTTTTTTTTTTTTTTGGGGGGTGGGGGGGTGGGTGGGTTCTTCCAGGTTTCAGAGTTGGTGACATTAAAAGCTGAGAAATCAATAGTCTGTTGAACACTGGAGACATCTTTACAGGACTGAAAGCTAAGAAGATTTGAAAAGCTTACAATAAATTAAAAGTAATGTTTCTGGTGTCACCTGTTTCCTCTCTATGTACACATAGAAACCAAATATTTGTTAGACATAGTTACTTGAGAACATAGCCAACAATAATGGCAGAACTCAGAAGTTCTGAAATAAAGACAGAAGATCTGCCTGAAATAAGTATCTCTGTTTACTATACTATTTCTTCAATGAGAAATACTCCAAATGTAATCCCAAGTTCTATATTTTTTTTTCTCAGAGGAGTTAACACTTCTTTTATAGATAAAGACTGGGAGAAAGCACTCAATACCCTTTGAAGCCTGTATATGTAACAAGAAACTGCAGTACTTCAGGAGCCATAAACTTTACTGCTTTCCTCCAATTTCAGACCAAATGAAGTCAGAGCTACTTTTAAGAGACTCCAAATATGATTAGCAATCATCTTTGCTCATTCATTATTCATGAAGCTGTCATTATATGTGCCAATTACAGGCATTGATACACAGTTTCATATGTTCTCAATTGGCAACTGATTTTAAATTATAACCCTAATTTTGCATTCTAGGAGGTGAAATGACAATTCACCTCTGTCACTGTCTGTAGTCTATGAGTTTTTCTAACAGAGATCATCCTAAAATCTACTTTAGCCTACTGAGAACAGCACTAATGTAGTTTCTGTAGCAAATACAAATTACGTCATATTTCCCAGGACTTAATAGATAAATCTATTAACTGTCAGTTGAGATGCTCAGTTTATTAGTCTGAAGATGCCTAAGTCATTCAAAATAGCAGTAGGATTTGATTTATCATGAAGACAGATGCGAGATATTTTAATTTGCATTTTCATTATCTGTCATAAAAAAGCTTTTCATTAATAAAAATACATACAAAACTATATATTTGAATTACTTTATAATAACATTTAATCTTATATCAGTACATTTTTGCGTACAATACTGCTGTGTAACTGAGAATCATTTTTTATTTATCCTGATGGCAATATAAGTGCCAGAGTTGACAGAAGAGAATGGATACTGAGGACTATCATTTGCAACCTTGTTTTTTAAACATAGAAGTCCTCATGATGTCCCTCAAACTCTCCTCTCCCACAGACTGAAAATTAACTCAGTAGGCTGACAAAAGTTCCCTTCCCCCTATCGTCATGGGCCAGGAAAAGGAAGAGGCACTTTAGGCCAGCCTGATTGCAGCCCAGACCACACTCAGTGAGAGCTGCCGTTCTTTATAAAACATGTTCCCAGCGTTGTTCATGGGTGTGTTCGGCTTAGAAATAACCTGTCTATTTGTCTGTTTAAGGTGAGATTTTTGTCTGATTAACAACAGATCATTCCTACTGGAGTTTCTTTATTGCTTTCCACTAACTGAAAAAATACTGTTTATGTCATCTGCTAATGTGGCAGCTCATATTGTTATGCTGTTAGACTGGCAAAGCTTTTTACAGATGATGTCCAAGAACAGCATTTAAATAACAGAAAGGTAGCTGTTTTCCCAACACAAAAAAAGAAGCAAATATTTCAAAAAGGTGCCTCAGTAGGAATTGTCTCATTGCATGAACAGAGAACTGAGGGATTTGACAGCTCAAAGCAAATATTCTGTTCCATTGTCATGTGCTGTATCTTCCTTTGATGCTGAAGTGCCTGAGAGCCACTAGAGAATTTCTGCATCATGTTGTTACTGCTGTGTGAACAAGAAAAGTCTTCAGAACCTAAAGGAGAGAATCAGGCAGGCCAGAAGGCACTTCTTGAGGTGCCTCATCCAACTCCCTTGCTCAAAGCAGAGTCAGGGTTTGCTCAGAGCCACGTCCAGTTGACTTTTGAATATTTCTAGTGATGGAGATTCCACAGCTTCAATATAACCTGTTCCAGTGTTTGATCACCTCCATGGTAAAAATCTTTTTATTTTTAGCTATTCAGATTATTCTGTGTTCCAGTTTGTGCTTGGTGCTTCTTGTTCTATAACCATGCACCTTCATGAAAAATCTGACTCCACTTTCTCTACACCTTCCCATCTGTTGTCCTTCATAGCAGCAAGACCACCCCACCAACAGTCTTGTCTTCTCCAGGCTAAATAGGTCCAGACCTCACATGATCTGCTTGTACATCATATTATCCAGGTCCAAACCCTCTTGGCAGCCTCTGCTGAGCTTGTTCCAGTATGTCAGTGTCTGTCTTCTACTGTGGAGCCCAAAACTGGACACAGCACTTCAGATGCTCAGAAAGTGCTGAATGTAATCTCTTCCCTCGATCTGCTGGCTTAATTTCTGCTAATATAGTCCAGGACACTTTGGTCTGTGCATTGGTGGCTCATGTTCAAACCTGCCACCAGAATCTCTGGGTCCTTTCCTGCAAACCTGCTCTCTGGCCATCTGGCCCCAGCCTGCCCTGCTGCATGGGATTCTCCCATCCCACATGCAGGGCTCCACATTTGCCTCTTTGCTGAACTTCAGGACGTTCCTGTCAGCTCAGGCAACTGAGAAATGTCATGTTAAATTTTAACAGATTCAGTGTTTTTAAGAGGAGTCAATAGAGTTAAGAAGGTGGCTCTAAAATTTTTTGTTTAAGTCATTGAAGACTCTTGATGGGTGTAAACAGCAATCCTCAGGAAATTTCACAATGCCCTTAGCTTCCAAAAACTTCCTTTGACACCCTTATTCTCTTTCTCTCAGAAATTGTAAAATATGTGCATGCAAATGCAACCAGGTACTTACAGATGCATATACATACACAATATCACAGATTTCTCTATTTCCACTGACATCCATTAAAATATACAAGCAAACAAACAAAGACCCTTTCACATTATAAAGAACTATATCCATTCTGCAAAGGGCTGTAGAGAACATAAAAGTAAGTTAGCATAAGGTCTGTTAATCTTGACAACACCCTCATGATACAGTGTCATGAATGTGATGCTCAAATATTAAAAAATTCAGCTGTGTTGTTGGTCCATTAGGCACTCAGTTACTCTCCTGTGTATTTTTGGGGACAAAGAAAGTTTAACATTGCTTGTAATAGGGACTTGTGAGATTTTAAAAACTGGTGAATGATTCAGATGAAGAATTGATGTATTATTAGTGCTATTTCTGGAACAATAACTACCACAAGATGGAGGCACACACTACATCCTGAAATGAAGACTAGAGCATTTTTCTGGGAATATAATCAATATGGATAGAGTCACATGTCCCCTGCTTTCCTTTGCAAAACTAACGGTGCTATCTATAGTCTGAGAGTCTGTACACGCAAACCTTGTTGCAGGCTTGGGAATCTATGCACCAAGACCAAGATATATCAGTTGAAATCCTGAACTAATTGAAGTCAATGGCAAAAATGCTACTGATTCACATAAGCCTGGCTTTTTTTTCTGGAAATTTCTATAAGCACTTGTCTTGCACATATTAATGTAAATGCCAGATAAATAAGAGGACCAATATCTCCCCATCAGCACACGTTCATTTAATTTACATGCTGAACTTGAACACAATAAAGTGTTTGTGTTTCGGAGCTGTAATAAGTCATTAAATGATTTTAAGAGCCCAGGAAAACAGATGGAGAACCTTCAAGGCATGCCATCTGATTAATATAAAACTATAATCCTACTGCAAGAAAACAATGTGCAATGTACACTTGATGTGAAGTTCCTCAAAAATTAGACTTTGCCTGTTAGTGTGTCTTCCATGGGAATTCAATGTGTGTGTGTCTATTTGTATGGCTGAAAGATTAGTAACCTGACAGTAATCATCAAAGCATATTCATTTTAAATCAGTATTAGCAGTGAAGCAGTAACTGTGCAAAGTGGTGTCTTTTTAAAGAGGTCTGGAGAGCAACAAGTCAGGTTCAGAAAACCCTCTGTCTCCCAGAAACTTCACCAGCTGCCACTGGTTGGAATAGGATGCCCCCAAAATGCCATGGGAGAGGATTTGTGATGCTGTTTACAGTGGCAATGTATTGTGATTAATATCTGCTTGCAAGTGACCTTTCATTACACAAAACAGCAGATGGCAGCCTACAGCCAGTATTTTTTACTGTGGTGTTTGCTACTGTAATTAATAAACAGAATCTCTCTATGAGAGATTTTTGTAGGAAAGCTATGATATATTTAGGTGCATAGAAATACAAAGAATGAGTGTTTGTGTTCTTCCCTCCTCCCTTGCCTCTGTGGCACAACTCTGCTCAATTATATTTTTGGTGTGGAAGGAATTCTCCACTTTTTACCCATCCAGCTGGCGAAATTTATTGATGCAATGTAGTCAGTACTAGTCAGTACCTCAAAGAAACTGGGCAGAAGCAGCTGATCTGGGGAGAGCAGGCAAGGAAGGCTGTTGAATTCTCCTGACTCCAGTCTTTGGTGAAGTCAAGAAGGTCTTTATAATATTTTTTTACTTTCCACTGAGCTTTTATTAGTCTGCTTTAAAAGAAATAACTGTGAAGTTAACAGAAGCAGCATCTCCCCCTCCCCCCACCTGGCTGTTGTTGTGCTAGTACATGGTGCTCCAAAAGGTTAACAAATTAGTGCATGTGGTTTCAAGATCTCTATCCTGCCATTTTAGCATAAATGCAGCTGTAGTAGGGCATTTATATTCCAAATGGCAGAGGCTCTGAAGAATTTATTTATTGGTGACAGTGCACTTTTGAGGCTGATACCTCCTTGGAGCACATGGCAGGATGGGCAGAAGGCACCACGTGTATGCATGGCTCATGTGTATCCATAGACATGAAAAAGTGGCCTACAACATAGACAGGGTTGCCAAGTCTAGAATATATGATCCCAGGTCTTGGATTTGTTTTTCTAAGGTTTCAAATTGCTCCTGTTTCAAATGTCTGGTCCCTTCTCCTCCCCTGTTCTGATCCCCTTAGCCTTCCCCAGGCCCCAAGCAGCAGTGAGGGAGCAGAGGGGCCACAGAGAAACGCTTGTAAAGGGCTGCCTCTGCCCATAGAGACACACGTCACTTGTGCCCTGTACCACTTAGCAGTGCCTGTTTGCCTTGCAGTCCTCAGTGCTTGGAAACAGTGATTAGGTTCTGCAGATTACATATGTCTTTTGTGCAAATTACACAAGCAGCTGATACAGTAGTTGTTCTTTTAATACTGAAATGACTGGAATTACTTACATGTTGTCACCTAAGGATATCACAGTAGGATGACAGTAAATTTGTAAAGGATTTTCTTTGGATCAATAGAGAGAAAAGCCAAATGTTTTAAAATGTGATCTTTTAGCACAATTTGATTTTAAAGACATGAAGAGAAATTTTGTGTGTATTCATTAGGTGAACTATGAGCCTACTTCTTTCTTTAATTTGCTGAAGAAAAATCTGACCACAGAGAGTATTAAAAGAGCCGTTAAGAACATTGCCAGAAGGATATTGCATCAATAATTCAGGATATGCTTTGCAAAACATAGAAATATTTCTAGGACTTCTAAAATGGAAAATCACAAAGTTTCTAAATCCTTTTTCATAGGAGAAGGCTAGTTTTGTCTCAGTTGCTATTGAGCCATAGAAAAATGTGGTGGAAGTCACCTTTGATACTACTCACAGAACAGGGCCTCCTTTCAACATGAGCTGTCACCTGCCCTTTCCAGCCTTGGGATTTTCTTCCTTTCATCAGGAAATACAAAAATATAATCTCAGAGCCCTAGTTTTGTCTCCCTCTTCTGTATTCTTGTGGTGGATTGATCCTCGCCCTCACCTAGTCACACACTCCCACCACAGTGGGATGAGGGAGAGAATCAAAAGAGCAAAAGTAAGAAGACCCTCTTCTCAAGAGAAAGACAATTTAACAGGTGGAGCAAAGCTGTGTGCGCAAGTGAATGAAAATAGGGCAGTCATTCACTGCTTCCCACTGGTAGGTGGATGTTTAGCCACTTCCCGGAAAGTCATGCCTCAGCATGCATAATGTCTACTTGGTAAGATAACTGCCACAAACACAAATGTCCCTGCATCCTCCTGCTTTTCCTGAGCTTTTGTCTCTGAGCATAACACTATAAAGCATGGAGTATCCCTGTGGTCAGCTGGGGTCAACTGTCCCAGCTGTGTCCCTTCACAGCTTGTTGCACAGCCCCAGCCTACTCACTGAGGCGCAGAGTGGGACAAAGTAAACCTCAGTGCTGTACAAGCACTGCTCAGCAATTGCCAAAACACCCATGTCTTACCGACACTGTTAGTCACAAACCCAAAACAGGCTGCTATGAAGAAAATTAACACCAACCCAGACGGACTCAGTAGAAGGTGTCTTCTCCCCTCTTTCTCCAGTGGATCAGCATATATATTCAACATTTCTGGTCTCTCTAACCACATTGACTTCTGAGACTCATTCAATGTAAACAAAAGGAGGGATGGTAAGGTGCAAGGCTTTCTCCATGAAAGTGTTCTGCTAAGAGGACTTAATGGGGACTCGTTTGTAAGAGAAATAAAGCAGTGCCCCTTTGTGTTGGTACTGCATTTAAAGCAGTGACTTATTTAGGCATTAACTACCTTATGATGTTGCAATTATCCAATCTGAACAGTATTGCAAAATTAAGAGCTTTTTGTTTCCTGATGTGCCTGAGGGAAAGATACCTGCCAAGAAAATACCTGCCAATTGCTAAAGTCTAGGAACCAGCTCCTGCAGGGGTGGCAAGCGCTGTGGGAGCTGCTCCAGCTGCTTCCAGAGGAGACGCACTGCCGTTCCCTGGGCAGTAGGAGCTTACGCGTGCAAGAAAACTCAATTATAGACCAAAACACATTTACCAAAGAGAGCTGTCAGCTGGTCTGAGGAACTCATCCTCTGGTGGGGGTGTTCAGTTGAAGGCTTATGGAAGGATTTATACAACCCTGCTGAAAACACCTGACAGTTTTCTCTGCTAATCTTTGTGGAAGAAAGGGTAAGTATGACAAACACAAGGTACAAACTAGAAATTCACCTTTTCTTATTACATCACTTCCTCATGCGAAGAGTGCCACTTGCAACATTTCTTATTTCAGCTGCTTGCCGGTATCTACTGTTCTGTAAAACTCTCATTGGGGAGAAAGGAATTACACTGCCTTTTGCAGATTTACTTTGTTTCCTTTCTGCCTACAAGATAAAGACATGACACCAGTTGTCATATTTCAGGGGTGGGATGCAAGATGAGATTATAATTATCAGCTTTACTGGAAAGTAATTCTCCTTTAATTGCTCTTGTAACACTGTAATAGTAGAATCAGAAACAATGGATATTAGCATATTACTATTAACTTCTGTCAGTGGAAGGTGACTGAAGTATGATTACAATACAGAAACAAATATTTCCTAAATTCTCCTGTAGATAGATTCTCTAGTCCTCTAAATGCAACAGCTCAAATCCAGTTCATCTTCTCAAGTGTCCTGATAAAGCTGTCAATCACCTTCAGAGACCAGTCATGTATGTAATTAATGCTCCGTGTCTCATAACCCTTTCTTTGGGTCTCACCTGTCCTCTAAAATGTATAGCACTGATCTTCATGTAACTGTTGTGCTGTAGGGGTGAGATTGCTAAGGCTTAGGTAAATATCAAAGTTATTACATTGCATCCTTCCTTATTCTTCATTCTCTTTCTCTAGTTATAATATTTATACTTCACATTACTGTAATAAACTTTAGCTGGTAGGACACTGTGTTCCAAATTGGCAACATATACACTAATGAAGAACTTAATTCCAAACAAATGTTCATAATTACTGGAGTAGAAATGTTTACAAGTTTTAAATTTGCACTTGTACACCTCATCTTTATCAAAGTAGGCAAGTCTGTGTGTGAAGGATACTGGGGGGAAAAATAGGGGAGAGAGGAAGAACAAGGAATGAGAAAGAGCAAGCTGAGAATGGCAGATGTGATTAGAGAGAGCTGGAGGGTCCAGTTTTGTGCGTTCACAAGTTTTTGAAGATTTAGACTTTTAAGTTTGCTCCTGTGGGTGCTGATGCTAAATTTACATGTGTGTGAGAAAGAGAAAACACGAGTACACACACCCCTGTCTTGCTGCACAGACCCTTCATATAGGCTACCTATTGTTTTCAGCTTTTGGATAGAGGCGGTAGAGGCTGAGCTTTTTCCATGTGGTCAAGCAGAGTAGAGACTTGTTTTCTCAGCTGTTGACAAAGCTTTTTGATAGAGAAAGGCAAAGTAATCCTTTACCTTGGGGAAAAAAATATCAAGGTGATATTTAACCTTAAAACTCAGAAAACAGAACTGCTAGAGAAACAGCTGTTTCTAGCAGTTACAGATTCTGCCTAAGCGTTGTAGTAGCTGCTGTGGTTCTGCCCTCATTGTTAAATGTTACCCTTTAGGCAGCACTATTTGATTGTTTATTTGTTTAATATAAGTGAGCAGCAAATACATAGCAGCAAGTCCTTAAAACTTCACATCTTCTTTTTCTTCCAAACATTGAACAAAGACTAATTTTTTTATGTGAATTACATTTGGGCACAGTCTGTCTTTTAGATTTGCACAACCAGTAAAGTTAAAAGTTTATATTCTAGAAACAGTGATGTGTCCATGAGATTGGTCCTTTAATGTAGTATATGAAGCTATGTTTCTGATGTCTGTATTAATTTGTTTCAGGTTTTATGATTTAGTGACAGTGCCTCATTCATTACCTGTGCTTCTATGGTAACCAAATATCCCATAATGGCTCTGTTACGATGCCAAAAAATGTTTCAATTTAAGCTAATCTATTCAATTTTAGGTCATTATGCTGCAGTACTAACAGGGATGATGTTACAGCTTTTCAGCTTTTTTAGGCTTATTTTGTTGCTGAGAAAATGAAAAAAAATAGACACAAAGAGACTGTTGTGAATAAGAAGCCTTGGGATGTCCATGCATTCAAAAAAGCTTTTATAGCTGTCTGACATCTAAATCCAATATGTGATCTTCTGATCTTGTGGTCCTCACATCTGTATCCTACAATTGATTTTTACCTTGAAAAAACAGAAAAGTCCTGTTTTGATTCTTGTGTCCTTGCTTTTCCCTGTTTGGATTTTGGATATCTTAAGTTTTCTCTATAAGAAACAACCATTCAAACTTTTCCTAGTGTATGGGCCCTCACGCTTCAAAAATAATGATTTTTATACTTATTGATTAAATATTGTAAGATTGATTTGAGCACTTTGATCATAATAATCTCATGGATGGACTGAGCTCCATTTCTGGTGACATATTTTCAGAAGCTAGCATTATGCACCTGTAGACTTAACACTGTGACTACTTAACACACATCTAAGCTTCAATCAGGGCTTTTGCAACCACCTGTAATTAAGCAGCTGCATAGATTTTGGAGAATCAAGCACTAAATGTAATTTTTTCTTCTGTTTTGATCAAATCAGTGAGTGGAGCAGTGGACTTGTAAATGTATTTCTCAGCACAGTTCCCCTTAATGCAAAAAGAAGGAACTAGTATTTCAGCAAGTTGCCTTGAAATAGTGATATGGCTCTTTTTTCCTCTGTCTGCTCAGTAGTCATCCTGATTTCCCCTGGGATTCTCTCACACTGGAAAACTTCTGCTCTGATATGAACAAATTAATGCAGGAGTTATTTCAGTGTTGTGTTGCTACAAATTCCTGTTATGACAGTAATACCAAGCCTCCTGGTTTGATAAAATTAAGCAAAGCAAGAAATTCATTTACAATTCTTGCAACTGCAGCTAGTAAATATGTTTTGTTACTTGGGCTTGACAAGATAAACATCAGCACCAGAATGAAGCCGAAGAGCTCAGAGAAATGGAGGGATTTTGCTTCTATTGAATTAAGAGGAGACATATATTTTTGTAGGAACAGAAGATGAAATAAACTGGGGGCATATATAAAACATATTCAATACTGTAACTGTACAATAATGGCATACATATACCCAGCAGATTGATTGTAAGTGGGTGTGCAACGAAGGCAGACTGACACAGTCACACTTGGGCAGTGTGACTGATGGAGAGGCAGTATCACTTGCTACCAAGAGGGGGACAGGCAGCATGTCTGGAGTTGCTCAGTCTTGCTAATGCTGCAGGAGATACAACGCCCAGCTGGAGTCTCTGGCCTGGCAGCCGAGCACAGACAAAGAGAGGCAAATGGTGGCTGAATTTTTCTAAAGAGGAAGGGGATGGAAGAGAGGAAGCTTTCTGCACATGCTCCTTGAAGCAGAAAGGAGGTAAGTAATTTATGTTTTTTCTGGTTTAGAAGACCTGCCTAAAAAAGCAGTCTATTGCTCACAGCCTTCCCGCTATTCCATCCAAACGGCCATTTCTGTCACCTCCTCCATGCTCTCCTGCCCCCAGGGATGACTGAGTTGGTTAAAAAGACACCATGTCCAGGGCCATTGTCCAGCCATCGCTCTGGGAGTTTACAGAGCTGCTCCTCTCCAGGAGTAGCTGGCGACACCACTAGCAGTGGTAAGGCCTCCGCAGTGGTGAAATCTCAGCAGTGGAGGCATCAACTCACAGCAAACATGCCCAGACACCAGGCAAAGCAATTCTGAATCCTGTCTCCAAATTACTTACACATCAGACAAAAATGAACTGATAAAACTATTTGCCTCAAATGCCCCCCATTCGTTAGATTATCCTACAAGTGTATCAATTTATAGAGAACTGATAAAGACCCATAAAGAAAAATATCAATAATATTGAGCTTTATGTCTCATTATTGTTTTTATATGTGCCAGAGACTGATGCCAAGCTTTTTTTTGTATGTTATAATCAGTAATCAAATAACAACCTTAAGAGGTAGGGATTTTATATGTCACATGCTGTAGCTAGCTCTTCGTCAAAGTTAACGAGGAACCCAAGGAGTCAGAAACAGTTGTGTTATGTTGACCTTGCAGCATGGATTTTATCACTGTAGTATCTGTAAGTCTCTGGAGTCAGGAATGCTTAACTGCTTATTTTTGGGTGCCTGAAAATGAAGCTTAATTTCACCATCAATAATTAAAAATGTAATCACAGAACAGACTCTGTGTTCTTGTAAACCTTGTTCTGTCCAGCTCTGCTCAGTGCAACAGTCACAATTTCTATCAGCTGAGAATATAAGCAAGAGCCTTCACATAGCTCATCAATATTGTGCCATTTCCAACCTGTTATGAGAGCACTTTTCCAAAACCAGAACATCATTAAGCTTCCTTTCAACATTTCTTATAACTGGGTGGAATGATTTATTTTAACTGGAAACATCACTGGTAATGAAACATTACAAAGGAAAATTGCAGAAGATTCACCCATTCACAATTCCTTGAATTCTGAACAAATCCAGGTGCAACGATTAGCTAGGATGTGAAGAACAAGATAACAGAAGATTAAATTTATGTTCTCCATGATCCTTGAAAATTATTTTCCTGCCTATTTACTGAGAGAAGAATGCTGTTAGTAGAGCAGACTCTTGTCCTTCAAAGACTGTGCTTCCTGTTGTCCAGCATCCCCTTGGTCATCAAGGGAAAACAAGCAGAGTACTCTCTGTCTCTCCCTTTAGGCCAAAAATTTATCTTCTGTTTGTGCCCCGAGCCCACATTAAGCCATAGAAATTAATATTGTCAAAGTTCATTGCTTTGTTTACAAGACAGCATGATGCAACAAGTAAGAATACTTTCCATTTTAAAATCTGAAAATTTGTAGACAGCCGAAGAACATGTAAGCAACTCAGGCTCTGCCTACATAATGACTCGAATGTGTCAAAAGTGAGTGTAAAGAAACGTTCACATCTCCTGTAGTTAGTAGCATGTAGTCTGCTTTTTTAAAGTATGGCTTTGCAACCCATGCCATTTCCCTCATGACTTTACCCTTTCTCATGCACTATTTAGGTGTATTGTGGAAATTTAAAGTGCAGTAGATGGGTAATTTAAATTGCTAGACTACTGCACTCATAGCTAATGTAAGAGTGTAGAGTTTACCCTTAGGATCACGGCACAGAATACAGTCTCCTTCTTCAACTGGCAATCTTATACTGCTTTAATATAGAAAGTAATAGGAGCAGCCGAACCCACTAAAAAGACACACACAAAAATGTGCTAAAGGTGGTTCTCATCACTCACTGAAGTATTTGAGCGGTTGTTTCTCTTTTTGCAATCCAGGATGGACAAAGAAGGTGACAAAGAATCTGGTATGATTCCTATTCTGCAAGTGAAGATCTGTGATAAAAGTGGATATCCAGATAGGTACCAAAAAGTCTGTGTATTTAAGCACACTGTAGAAGTAAAAAATAGGAATAAGTGTGCTGCTACCTCCTTCATGTACTTTCTGTCTGTCTTATCAGCTACTGTCACAGCTGTAGCTCAAGTTCAAAGCACCAAAAAAGCTCAGAAAGAGGCAAACTTAAGATGATGGTAGATTTAGCTGTAGCTTGGTCCGGTCCCGCCACACCTAACCATTTTACACTGTGCGAGCAAGAACTCTGGCTTTTCCCAAAGGATGATCACAGACCATAATGCAAGTCTTTGACTGCACTTGGAGTAAACACTCAGGGGAGCAAGTGAGCTCAGTCAAGAATGGGCTCCGAGCTGACATACTGCAAACACATACAGGATCACACAGTCTGTGGCTGAGCTGGGATCTGAGTCTGGAGCTCCCATGTGCTGGTTTAGAGGGGAAAGACACCATGAGAAGAGCAAGAGTTTTAATTTCACTCCTCCCAGCTGGCATATAATACAGGGTTTGCAATGAGTCATGAAAGTTGACTTGCAAAGCAAAGAACTACCTGTAGCAGTAGCTGTACATTCTGCTCCTGCAACTTAATAAAGTTTCTACAGTATACGCAGCATTGTCTTATTACTGCAGAGGATAATGAGGAAATTGAATTATATATTAAAAAATACATTGAAAAATAATTGATTACATTGTTGCATTACTGGGAAGTGCCTGACCAGGTGTCATAGTGGGTGTCAATCTGACTGAGATCAGCTCCGTGAAAATATGCACAAACCCACTCCTTCACTCTGTTTTATGTAAACAGCTTTCCTTAAGTCTTACCTTTGTTCTTCCCAGAGAAAACTGGCAATAATTAGCTATGCTGTCTCTTTGAGATTCTTTCCTCTTATTTCAGACCTCCATAAGGTGGATGTCTGGTTCTCAAATCTCCGGATTCCTTTTAGAGTCTCTCAAGAGAAAGGGGCACCTTTGGGGGGCATGGCCTACTTCACTCTGAAGTGGATGTATATTTTTTGAATGACTGCTTTACTGTTTATCATTCCCTCTATCATAATGTATGCTTCACCCTGTATCTCTCTGCAATCTGTTGTTGAGATTATTTACTTCTGTAGGCAGAGACCATCTTTTGTTTTGTGTTGGTATAGGCATTAGCTGAATGGGATCAAAATTGAAGCTCTGCATGTTCCAGTCATGGGTGTAAGAACAATAAAAGCACAAAATACTGAATATACTTCCAGATAATTATATATCTCTTCTTCACTGTCATCTAGTAATTTAAGGATGTTTGAGTTTCCAGATGTAAGATGTACACGTGGTTTGAAAAGATGCAGAATTCCAACAGCTGTTACTCCAAGTCCTTCATTCCTGTGACATAACCACCAGAATAGCAAATCTTTGAGCAAGGAGAGGAGCCTCATTTATCACCTGCTCTTCTACAGTTGATGAAAATAGCTGTAAGGTAGAACAACCTGAAATTTAGAAGGGAAATAGTGGCATAAAAGAGTTTTAAATTTTTTTCTGGGTAGACTGTAATATCTAGTCATAAGTCACTCTGGCTAAATAATGAAAAAAAAAGTTTCTTCTTCTCTAGAAAATTTGAATTTTTAGCCTGTCTGACAAAAGTTTTATGAACATGCTTTAAATACATTAAAATGCATTTCAGCAATCCCTATCCAATATTACATTCAGTCACTCATTTTATTTTTATAGCATTCTCCATACAAGTGCCACTGAGAGTTCGACTGCGAAGCACACTTAATTAAAAACACAGCTAAATAAATAGGATTGGGGTTTATAAACCACAAGACACCTATCATTTTAATCACATATGGAAATGCAGTCCACACACAAGAGGCATAGGTTGCTATTCAGAGAAACCGCAAAAACAATCCTGCTTTTATTTTTACTGAGTTTCAACAGGGACACTAAAAAAATATGTATTTCATATACAATATAGAGTGCTGAGCATCTGGTGCTTAATGTTCAAATAACTAAGTACTGAAAAATGTGTGTTCTAAAACAGGCTGTAAAAGTGGAGGGTTAAAGCCAAATGTCTATTCCTCTTTCAGACAAAAGAAAAAAAAATACCTTTCAAAAAAATGTGTGCTCTTCATCTTGGAATCTTCATCAACACAGTAATATTGCCTTCTATTTTTTTTTCTAGTCATATGAATTATGTTTGTGGTTTTATCATTCTGCTACATCTCTGGATATTACATTTATGTATTCAGTGTGATGTACAAGAAATGAGCCGGATAATTACGTGTAAGCTGAACCAGCTGCAAATACAGATAATGCACATTCATTACACTATAATAAGAAGACTGTGTATGTAAAGGTTTGGATACTGCGGTTGTGTCTGGGTTTTTTGAGCTATTGCGCCTGCACTGGGAGATGCTTACCAAGGTTTTTATACCTGTACAGATTGCCTCTGCCACGTCTGTGACTCCAGAGAGCTCCATGCTACCGGGCTTTATGGCAAGGCTTTGTGTCTTTGGCTGTAAATCTACTTGGAGTAGTGAGTATCTCATGGCTTATACACTGTGCTTAGACACTGTGGCCCTGATCCTAAGAAGAGCCAGCATGCTAGGAGCAAATAATAAACAAAATTTAAATGTGATATGTATAAAACCAATGTTTCATGATAAGAATTACATTTTTGACTATAAATGACAAATCCTGCAAAACAAAGCATAGACCCCTTGCCTATGAAAGGAAAAATATTAAAATTACTTATTAAATTGCTATTCAAAAGGTGAATGGAAAGCTCAGTGCATTTACACTTGACAGCTATTGTTGTCATTAAATCATTTTGACATTTAAATGTCAAAAATATTTATATGAATATGCTATCTTGAATATTACATGATTTTAATGGTCTTTGAGCATCCTGGTGTTTCTGGTTTTGTTGTTCAATGTTTTAATTTCACTGTGGATTTATGTCCAAGTGGTGCACTAGGTCCATCATTAACCCTATATACTTTGCAGAGTATTGGGAAAATGGCAATCTTTGCAACTTCTTTCCTTGCATGCACTTCATAGTGTCTTCCTTCTTCCTTCCCTGTCTTCCCTCCCAACACATCTCTTTCCGCCTCCTCTGTTTCCATGAGCTTTGTCTTCTAACTAAAAAATAAGGATTGTGGACAATTTCAGGTGGGGGAGGGGTGGAAGCGACCGCGTGGTGGTGGCCCTGACCCAAGACACTTGCTCTGTTTAATCTTTAGACTTTATTTCAGTAATCATGATTATGAACGATAATTAGTTTTCACTGACAAATGTAACATAACATTGTTTTGGGCTTAGGCTTTGCTGTGTGTGGCTTCAATTCACGGGGTATTTTGTAAGTTCCTTGGGTGAAGTCAGGCAAAATGTTCCTCCAACATAACTCAGATATCTAGAGACCCAAGACAAGTGTGCTTACCTCCATAACTACAAAAAATGCTGAATGTACATTTGCCATAGATGCCTGAAGAAAGGTGAGAGGGATATGCTCCCCAGTACCCACCTAAAAAGTTTATTTGGGCTGATTTTTTTTCAGAAAGGACTCAAGAGCAACTAGCTCCATCACAAATTAACTATATTTATTTGCATGTTCTGTTACACATTCAAGGAAAGTAAATTTGTTTCCAAGCTAGACCTGAGGTCTCTCAGATGCTCAGTAGGATGCTCAAGTTCTGTGTGCTTTTTCTTCCCGTACCTTTAGAAATAAGATCTAATTCAAGGGTCTAAAGAAGAAATACATCTCCTCCAATGCATTCTCTCATTAGTACTCGTATGTAGCTTTTACTAGTATTTCATTCTACTTTATTTAAATAAAATATGGCCTTTGTAACTGAGAAGATAATTGGTAGCTGGTGGAAGCTCATTTGTAATTATGTTGAGTTGAAACTAGTAATTATTACATTACTTCATATGTACATTGTTTTTCTTCCCGAATCCCCTCTGATTTCCTCATAGATGCCCATGAATTCTGCATCAATTTTGCAACCACTGTTGTGGGAGATAGAGGAGATCCCAGCAGCTCCTTGTTACCTTTCTTTCACTACACAAAAAGGAAATAATTCCTCAGCTTGTAAGGAAATCATCCTTCTCTAGGTGATACTGTTTAATCACAGACAACTGATTGCTGGGTTTCAGTCAATAAAATCTTGATTTTACACTGCCAGAGCTATATTAAATGTTACAGGTTTGTTTTAATTTTTCAGTCATGGAATGTTTTCTGAGATCTCCTCTAGAAAATCTTCGATTTTATTAACAATTTCTTGTGCTAAATATTGGGATGTGCTACTAGTCGTACTTCTTATATAGCTCTGGGGGGGACAGGACATTCTGTGAAAGATGAAAGGAAAATCACTGCCACCAAGATGCACCTCAGTGTATCTCTGTGCTAATTGGCACAGTCTGACCTCTTCTAAAAGGCAGCCTTTGCCTTTTCTCTCCCCTCTCTCTTAGTGCATTCCCCAAGGTCTGTGAGGTCTTGTGCAGATCCTGGGGACATTTCGGGGGGTTACAGTTTGACGTGTTAGCACCACTAAGTAGAGTCATAAGTTTCACAGCTGCAGCGGGACTATTTGCTCCTCTGCTCTGACCTCCTGCAGAACATTTCTTGTTCAGTACCAGAACAAGTAATCCTCAGGCACTGCGGTGAAAAAGCTAGGCAAACTTGAATTAAAAATTACCCATCTCTGTGTGCTAGCTTTTCTTTATTTAGGGAAAAAGCCTTCAAATTTTTCAGTCCTTAGTTTTCAAACATGGCATCTCTCTCAATATTTTCCTGCTAGTTTGCAGAATTTTAGTGACAGAAATTTATTTCCCTGTAAATGGGTGTGAGTATTAACAATAATACATTAAAATGTCTTCCATGCCTTTTATTAAGTGTCTTTTCTAGACCACGATCAGGTCTTGTAGCTCTCTGTGAATTCCTTCCCCAGCTTTCACTATCTTCTTTAAAATGTTGACAACAGAGCTACAAAAGATATTACAGATGGTGTGCAAGGAGACTCCACCACCTTCCTCCTCCTGTTTGATGCTGTTTGCCCTACAAGCTATCACATTGCATTGGTTCATTACCATGACACCTAATGTTTTTTCAATACCTCTACACTGAAGGAGAAAGCTGGCAATATGTAACTGTGGCATCTTTCTTTCATTGAATGGTTCTGACAGATGGGATTCATTTCAAGATTAAGACAAATCAGTTTAGGCTGATAATTTTAGTACCCAGTTGGGTCTGTGGAGGAGACTTTGTATTTGGTGAAGATGGTGGGAGCAATTCAGCTGATCGTCATGAGGGATATGATTAATTCATGCCACAGAGACATTAATGCCACTTCCCATGCCCTCAGTAGTTTTGTCTCACTTCTAGCTGCTGCTCTAGAAGGGCGAGAGTCTCCCAGAGGTCCATTTGGCATCATGCATACCTCAAGATGTATCAAATGCCACTGCAAACCAGTGTGTAGGCAGCTGAGTCATCTTCTAGATGTCTGTTTTATCACAAGCTGAGATGCTTCCTAGGCTGTATTGCCTGTAATAAGACTTTAGACTTCTATAGACACCTATGTGGATACAAAAGAAGTGTGTTCATCAGGTCAGGGGAGAGGTGATTCTCCCCCTCTGCTCTGCTGTTGTGAGACCCCACCTGGAGTATTGTGTCCATCTCTGGAGTTCTCAGCACAGAAAGTACATGGACCTGTTGGAGTCAGTCCAGAGGAGGGCCATGAAGATAATCAGAGGGCTGGAGCACCTCTTGTAAGAGGGCAGGCTGAGAGAGTTAGGGTTGCTCAGCCTGGAGAAGAGAAGGCTCTGGAGAGACCTTATAGCGGCCTTCCAGTACTCAAAGGGGGCTACAGGAGAGATGGGGAGGGACACTTTATCAGGGAGTGTAGTGACAGGACAAGGGGTAATGGTTTTAGGCTGAAAGAGGGTAGATTTAGATGAGATTTTAGGAAGACATTTTTCCTGTGAGGGTCGTGAGGCACTGGAACAGGTTGCCCGGAGAAGATGTGGATGCTCCATCCCTGGAGATGTTCAAGGCCCCATTGGATGAGAGTTTGAGCAACCTGGTCTAGTGGAAGTTATTTGGGCCCATGGCAGAGGGGGTTGGAACTTGATGATCTTTGAGGTCCTTTCCAACCCAAACCATTCCATGTTTCTATGATTTTAAGTTTCCTGGTTTGAAATTGATTCAGGCCCAGAGGCTCAGTTTAGTTGCTTGAAAACAGATATTTAACATTTCTTTAATCTCAAGTGAACTTGCTCTACTTTTTCTCAAATTTCTGTCAGGACCATATGATGGTGGACTGTGCAGGGAGAGAGACTCTAACAGTTTTGATACCCCCAGGCAAAAGATCTGTAGTTGTCCTGCTTTGAAAATATTTAACTTTAATAGTTAAAAAGTTTAAATGTTTCATACTTGCTAAGGAGATGGAAGTTATGCCATGAAGACTGGAAAATCGGAGTGCATCTTTCAGATTTATCCAAGATAAAGACTGCATATATCCGTTGAGTGGATCTGGCTTCAGATCTTCATTGGCAATTGTGCCACTAATGTCTACTGTCAGGGCCAATGCTAGGATTTAACTTGCACACTGGCAATTGTGCCACTAATGTCTACAGGGCCAATGCTAGGATTTAACTTGCACAGAGTGCGCTGCATAAATAATGTCTTGGGTGTTTTAACATTCCAAGCATGTGACTCTGAGCTTCAGGAATGACAGTATTATCATTTTATCATATTCTTTCTTTAAAAATGAACAATACCTGTTCCTTGTGTTTATATCCAAGGCTGCCAGCATTGGTATATACAATAGAAATTAAATCCTTGCCTCTCTACTGAAGGTTGTTATAATCTTTGGTCTTCGTGTTCTCATTAAATAGGGCAAAATGACTGCTCCTCTCTCACAGCTCCTTTCAAACTAATATCATAGTGAGATTCTTTTGATTAATACCGGAAAATATGGCAAATTTTTCATTTTTGCTTGGATGGTGAAATATTTGTATTTACATTTAAATTTAGAATTAGAATTTTGTTGATGTAGATTTAGATTTAGATTTAGATTTAAATTTAGATTTAGATGCAGCAGAATTACCCTGCATTTATGAGTTGGGGCTTTGGATTACAACTCTGTTTTCTAGGTTTGTGTATAATGTTCTGTAATGTTTTACAGACAATTTAAACTATTATTCACTTTCCTTTTCTCTTTTCTTTAGTCTATTCTCTGAGAAATTTTTTATGAATGTCCAAAACCAAGATGCTTGTGTGCAGGGGAGATAAAAGCCTTTGTTGTCAACATTACCACACAATCTTTTCTATGTTGTATCATAGGCTCTTTACGCCTTAATAGCATGCCAAAAAGTACTGTAAAGATGTCACATCTGATGCTTATGACATTTCACATAAAAGTTTATGAGCTGTACAGCTCAGCTGGTGGTGCCAGGTGCATGTGCACTTAATTTCAAGAGATATCGCTAAGAAATATTTATGACGGGTAGTGAAATGATTGTAGGAGAAAAATATTGCTGTAATGGGAACTGCAGTAACATTTAGCTTCTTTCAAATTCTTTTTTATCCCAGTTGCTGTCTTAATAGTGCTTGTCATAGATGCCTTACATTAGCAGATGTGGTGGGATCTGTCTGCCAAAATGTAAGACAAAATGTAAGAGTCTAAAACTTAGACACACAATTCTAAGTTAGTCATCCTAGGCTGTACTGTAATTTGTGAGATATTGACACCTCCAGAGGAATGCTCACATTAAACTCCTATTTTATGATGATCTGAATCACCTTTGAAATGTAGCTATCCCTCACTGACTACAAAGTGAACCTAGAGTTACAAGCTTAGGTTCGGATATGTCATTTTAAGTTACCCACAATTATTAAATTTAGGGAGTTGAAATTTTGGTTGAATATAACCAATGCTTTTTTTTTGTTTCTCTAAAATGTTTTCCAAAATAATCTGGTTTTATTTATATAGCATAATCATAATTATATTTTTATTGTTTACTCAAGAAAAAGTAGAAACTCTGATAACACAAAATTTTGCAGTATGGCTTCTCACTGCCAGATGACCCAGTCCCAAGGATTTTTGTATTGAGCAATGTCAGAAGGAAACAGAAAGAGGCAAAACATCCCCTTTTCAAGGGCATTGAAATAGCTGTGCTCCTCCTTAAGGTGATGGCTTTAGTCAAGAAGCCTAGTCCAGAGCTGCTCACTTGGCTTCATACTTCTGCTGGGGTGCATGGTGAATTTGCAGGACTAAATGCCATTTGCTGTCTGTGTAGCTGTTCTCACACTTCTAACACACCCCTGATAAGCCACACAGACTCTTTTCGAGAATGTGAAGACCAGGAGCATATGCTGCTGTGCCTGGGCGTACAGCATAACAAACAAAAGGAGTGATTTCCACAGCTGAAGTTGGGAGAAGTGAAATTCTGGCAGATCAAGTGCTCTCTTTCACTGATGAAAACCAGGCTGTCTTAATCTTTCTCCTCAGTGTTTTTACATATTTATTGAGACAACAGGTTTTAGTTAAGTCATTTGCCTTGTCAGTTAGAGTCAACAGCACTAGCTGATACTATATTATTTTGTTTTCATGAAAATAGACAAAAAACATATTTCTTCTTCATGAGCAGAAGTGTTTATACTTTAGATGATACATGAATGTTGTAAATTTTATTTGCATGTGTTTTTTAGCTACAGATCACAAACAAACTAAGGATCTTTGGCATTGGTTTTGAGATCAACAGGTAGGAACAGAGAGTAAATACAGACACTTGTGGGGTGTCTTAAGGCAGGGAGAGCTGTTCCGAATTCTACGAATCAGCCTGGGCCCTGCTGAGTCACAATATCTATTAAGAAAAACCTGCATTCTGCCCTTTTTTGTTTTGAAGCAGTTTATAGGAATATCAGTTTATTTTCAGATTTTTGAAGCATGTTGTCGTAGTTATGTAGTGAATCATCCTACCTAAAAATACATCTTTATTAATGAAAGGTTGTTCCAATCTTATATAATGTTATACAATGCAGTTGTACCAGCACATGTTCATAGTCTTTAGCTCTTCAACTAGTTATAGCTAAGCTGCTTGAAAAAATGATTTTTTTTCGGTTTTGGATATTTTTTTATTAAATAAAAAAACTAGTATGGAAGTTGTTTTGCTGCTGCCTGAAGAGGCTTGTGCTCTGCTTTGCCATTGACAACACCATATCTTTTTGGTGGCAAAACTAAAATCAAACACTCACTTAGCTCAGTGAACAGAGAGTAGTGCCAAATGCCTGTTAGGTTGTGTAGCATTAAATTTATGCAAATTTATGATGGTATCCAAAGTATTACAACCTCTGTTTTCATCATCATCACGCTCTCATGGAAGACAGGATGGCTTGACTTGACTTGAGAGAAATAAATATTTGCACCTGAGTGAAAATGCACTGAAAGTCAGGAGTTATCAGTTCTGGTACCCTACATCAACGACACACTGCCTGGCCAGTGACTAAAAAAGTAGTTGTTTAAATGGATATCACTCACTTCAGTGGTTTTCCAGGGCCGTTTGTTGGGAGAACTGTTATTTGCCAAATTGTTGATGTGTTTTTGCTTCTCCTTCGTATTGAAATACAGGGATGACCCTACCTGTGCCAGCATATCCTTTTTCAAAGGCAGATCACTCACTCATCTGGTTTCCCTACTGAATATTACTTGTACATCCCAAGTGCTTTGATCAACCTGAAATGAACTCCCCTAGGTTTCAGGACAACTCTACAAGGAAGATAGTTATCCTTCCTAGGTGCTATAATACTTCTGATTTATTCTTTCTCTATTTTTTCTGGAGAGAAGAATTTTCTTTATGATTGAAATGACTCATTAAGGTCAAAGTTTGGATAAAAAAACCCCCTAGCTGCAGTAAAGAGTTAAAGGCATTTGTGTAAGAGGCCACTATCTGTCCTTGCAGATTGACTTTCACAGATTTCCAGTAAGCAATGGAAAATTGGGTGCTAAAAAACTTCAAGTAGAATTAGGAATTTTTTTTAAGTGGGAAGTAAAAGTGCTTGTAAAGTCATTTTTAAGACCAGCTAATTTCCAAACAAATTTATCTCTTATCTCCTTTTCTTCAAGTTCACAAAGCAGTTGTTAATTCTTCAGAAGAACTCTACTCTGTTCATGAAATATTGAAAAAATGTTGCTGGACACCATGTTCTCTAAAGAGCCCAATATCTTGAAGTGAGACCAAGCTCATTTGTCTAGAAAGCTCAAATCTGGTACTAATAGCAATACTACTTCTCCGTCAGATTCTGCTGTTCCATTGCCCCCTGCTATTTTATGTTTTTTAATAAAAATCTTTTGTAGTTCCCTTTTTTTTCCCAGTAGATTCTGACAAAGACCCTGTTTCTATTGAGGATGGAACTACTCATGTTTTGCTGTTGGTTTTTTCTTTAGATTCATTTTTCACTGAGATGCGACTTGTACTTCCTGCCCCTTGGAAGGACTGTCTGCCATCAGGGTCTTTCTTTTGGCATTAAGGTTGCAGTCAGATTGCCAGCAAGGATACCCACCATCTCACGTATGATGATGCAGAGAACTGCCAAACACACAGAAAACAGTGGTACGTGCATGCCATTCACAACAGATGAATGAAAATGTGCCTGGCTGTATGCAGGAATTGTAGGCAAGCAGGACTTGGTGCAGGGGGAAAGCTCTGCAATACCAAATGAGAAACCTACTCCAAGGTTTGGAGTCTGACTTGAGTCACAACTGCAAGCCCAGGTTGAAATCTTGCAAGACTTAACCTGTCTTATTCCCTGCCGGAATGTAGTGACCACGTAAGCTAAGTTCTTAACTAGTACAAGGGTTTACCCTTGGCTGGGAGCCAACCCCACACAAACCGCTCTCTCACTTGCCCCTCTCCTGGGGATAGGGGAAAGACTTAAAGGAGCAAAAAGACTCGTGGGTTGAGATAAGAACAATTTAATAACTAAACTACAATAATATTGAAAAATAATAATACATGCAAATATGCAAATGATTGATATACAGTGATATTGCTCACCACCCAGTGACCAAGGCTCAGCCCATTCCTGGCTAGCGATCCCAGAGCAGGGAGAGTCCTGAAACTGCAACCCCAGAACAGAGATAAGAACCTGAGTGTCTGAGGCCAAGAGCTCACCAAGGGAGGGAGATGACCGAGAGAGAGGGACTACCCTGAGAGAGCAGACCTGGAAAGAGAGCTGACCCAGAGCAGGAAGGGCATCCAGAAGGAAAAAAGCGTTGAGCTTCTGGAGGGCCCTCACCAGTATACTGGGCATGACATGCATGTTATGGAATAAACTATTGGCCACTTCAGATCTCAATCCCAAACCTAAGACTGAATCCTAGGTTGGTAACTGGGGCCGCGTTCCCTCCCAGCTTCTCCCGTCTAGCACAGCAACGAAGCTGAAAACTTGACCTTGACTGTCCTGGCAGCAACTGTAGACATCAGTCTCATCAGCTTTCTTCTGAGCACAAATCCAAAACACAGCCTCTTACTAACTATTATGAAGAAAGTTAATTCTGTCTCAGCTGAATCCGGGACACTGATGTCACATGTCCCAAAAGTCTCCTTAGATACTGAGGCAGGCAGAGGCCATCTGAATACAGGATAGGCCTTTTCAGAGGCAGAAGTGTGACTTAAAAATCTCACCCATCATGGCTCCTTGTAGTAGACGGTGTACTGTATGCAGCTGTACAGATATCTACCGCTTCCATCAACCACTTTCAGGGATTCATTTGTTCAGAGAGTGTGTCTGGGTAAACTTATTATAGGTGCTACAAATTCCTCCTCTCTGGCTGCTATGAGACATATTAAGGCTATCAGAGCAGCTTTCTATAATTTTTTATATCATAATAACATTTTTTTGCATTTTTTTAAAAAGGGACACATTGCTCTATTTATCCAGATGAGAGCTAGCTTTGCTTCCCCTAGAGAAAAAGCCCAAATCATCCTTGTAATTGCTACTGCAAGTACCATTTGCCTAGACAGTCAGGCAGGATGGATGTTAGATTTTTTCCAGTCTGAGTAGAACCACTGTGCCTTTTTAAATTACAGCAACTTTGATGAAGTGAAAACAAAAAGAAAATAAAATTTCAAAAAAAGGGAAAAAGTGAGGCATCTTGATGACATCTCTTTTTGGAATTGACAACTTCTCTGCTTTTGGGTTCAAACAGCCCTGAATTAGTTTTTTTCGTTTGAGTGAGTTGTACAACTCTGCCACTGGCATTTGAAAGCTTGTTGTGCTTGTGTTTTAAAACTGGGCAGGAATGTGAGGGAAGCTCTTAATCTACATGGATTATTTTGCCCTTGCTGAATGTTTGGGGTTGCAGTTGATAAGGGTTGAATGTTTAGTTGTTACAGACTTAAGTATCAGTTTAAATGAAGTATCAGTTTAAATGTAAATCTCTGTTTGCTAGTTGTGGGTCGTATGGTGACATTTTCTTGGATTGAGTAGATTGTTTGCTCTTTCTGTGTATTTCAGTAAATCCTCTTGACATTGTTATGGCCTCCTGAGTCCTTACAAACAACTAAGGAGCTACAAATGATTAAACAAACTCTGAGCACTCTCAGATATACACAGAATTGGAGACTTCAGAGCAGACAGTCAGACTTGCTGGTGGCAAGAAAAGCCCTGAATAACCAAACCAAAACTTGGGACCAAAGTGTAAAAATTTAAACTACAGTGCCAGGGGACCTTGTTTGTCAGTGGTATCTGCTACTTGCCTTGCTCCTCTTGTTTTCCTTTTCCTTTTTGCCTATGCCCAGATCACTAGGGTTGCAACTGCAAAGCTTTGCTGCAGATTCTGTGTGGATGATCACAGTAATGCAATGCAGAATAGTCACAGGGGTAAAAGGGTTTGTGGAGTAGGAGCAAGGGCTGAACTCCCTTCAGTCCCCTCAGACCCTTCTTTATGGGGCAGCCCACCTGTTAGTAGGAACCTCTTAGATTAGCTCAGCCATCTCTTGCAGTATCATACAGAAACCCTGAGATTTTAAAAGCCCGATGACAAACACAAGCGAATAATATGTACAGAGTCAACCTGCAAAATTTGTCACACCAACAAACCTAACTGACTAACTTAAATTCTGATTCTCTGACAAAGTAGAAATCATCAGCTCCCAGTAGTGTGGAAAGATCAGGACAATCCTTTATAAGTTCCTGGTGTGATCCTAATTCAGTTGGTAACCACAAATTTGTTTACTTGTGCTTTCCAAGGCTGCAGTTTTGGTTTTGTATGATTTTTTTTCCACAACAAGAGTATATAGCCTTTTTATGCATCTTAAAGCATCACAGGGAAAAAAATTGTGAAGATTCTGAATATGTGAGTCATGTAGCTATCTAATTCAAGCAAGAATTGAAAGATGAAGTGAAGAAACATTTGCATTCTGACTTACTTTCTTTTGAACATTTTTTCTCAGTGTGATAGACTCCTAATACTATTGTCTTCTAAGACTGCCCCTCCTACCGTATGAGGTGCAGTAAAGAGATTAAAATACCTTTTGTTCCTTTGTAAATCTCTTATAAGGCTGCCAGCATAGGAAAAAGTCAAAATTTTGTCACTTTTAATTCTCAGGACCATCTACCAGGAAATGCCCCTGCTTCATGCCATAATAATTTCTTTCAAACCTGTAATCAAGAAAACAGGCAGAGTTTGCTGTTACTCTACCAGCTCATGTTTCTGTTTGCAAAACTGCAGAGATCCTCAGATAATGTTCTTGAATGGCCTAGTGGAACAATTTGCTGAGCAGTGTACTTGAAGTCACTGTAAATTTTAATAACATAACCACAGTTGCGGGCTGAGACCTCTTCCTGAGATGTCTCCCCCTGTTCCTCCTTGCGGTGTAGGTCCTACGGGGATAGAGAAGATGTGGTTCCCATCACACTTCAGGGGGCTACTAGTAGCAAGAAAGTGGAGCTAGATCATTGTTAATGCATATTCTTCACTCTTGCTATCACTGTCTGGGCTATTTGCCATCGCCCTGGCATTGCAACATGATCCACAGCATGTCTGACTGAGCAAGCTGTCTTGCAATTCACTTAAACTATTGCTTTCTCTGCAGAGAGATTATTTCCACGTTATAAATAATTAAACTGTGTAATTCATTGTCACAGGATATTGGGGAGGCCAAAATGGGTTCACATCCTTCAGCATCTGTTAAAGATGGTTATCTGGATGTGATCTCAGGTGTAGGAAGTGCACTCTTAAATCTGCATGTGAGGTATGAAAAGGTCTGTTTGGATCTCTCACATCTATGAGACAACATACTCTGTGATTTAAACTTGATTTCATTAACTCATTAAGAAACATTATAGGCAAGACAAACACGGGCTCAATCCCCTGTTGCTCAGAGTAGTCCATTATGTTAATTCACTTATTCACCATTCAAGTAATGAGATTTCATAACTTACAACCTGTAACTCTTAGTATTGTTCACCTATCAGCAAAAGAAAAGGATTAGTTACCTAGTCGATGGTGAGAGTGCTCATCCTTCCTCCTCCACCATGGTGTGGGCATCCCCTGTATCACACTGGGGAGCATGAATGCCTCAGTAGTCCAGCTGCTGTTGGATCGGCTTCAAAAACTTTTATACCCTCCAGCTTGGAGATTTGGTCTACACCATTTCCTCAAGTTAGTGGATTTTGAGGAAACTGCCAGACAAAAGATAATGGCTGCCGGAGACAACAATTGGCAGGTGATCATGGCTGCATCATGGCTCTTCCTGGCCACCTGTCTTGCCTACATGGTGCCCTTGCTTTGGCCTAATGGTGCTGCTCCCAGCATACATCAGGCCTTAGCATGAGCTGGCTTAGCCAAAATCTAAGCAGGAGTTGAGTGAACAGTGCCAGAGGTATCAGTGGAACCTTTACCCTATGTGTGCCTATTTTCCTAAGCATCAGTTACCAGCCACTTTTCAAGACCGACTGTTGGGTTGGATTGATCTCTGATATTATATTGGCTGATTTTAAGTTCTTATCATTATGGAATCAAGCTTAACAGTGTTTGACAGTCTTCATCCACCTAAATAGTTTTCCTGGCATCTGGCAGAATTTACATTTTCTAGCAGTTGCATTTTATGAGTTGCAAGACCTACTTACAGTGAAATGGCTTAAAGATTGGCTGAGTTTCAGCAGAATTTCTTGGCACAAATCAATATATTTCAAACACAGCATTTGAGCACTTTTTGTTTTTGAGTTCCTAGTTTCCTCTACTCTTTGACACCATCATGAAAGAAAATATTTTGGAGGCAATCTCTCAGCCCCCATCAGAAGAATGAGGCTCTGTTGTGATGCAAAGCAGCAGTCAGTCAGTCAAAGATTTTGAGCTGAAATTCTGACTGTTGACTCAGTTGCTGAAGTCAAAGGGAAAATTAAGATTGGTTTCTGTGAACTCATAATTTCATCATTACTTTCCACTCTCAGCTGTCCCACTACTCTACGATCTTTGATCTTGGCAAAAAAAGATAAGTGGTTCAGTGATTAGGAATTTCCTAAGCTCATTGTGTTCCAGCTTCCCATTTTTCTAAGAAGGAGAGATACAAAGGCTGCCTTTGTAACATATTTTTGTATCCTCAAATGAAAGTTGATGTAGGAAGTACAATATAATCCCAGAGAAGGGTGTTCGGTCAGGTATTGTATATGCTTACCTTAGGCCTTGTGAGAATTTTGTTTACATTAGGGAGCCTGGAAGAACTTCCCGGTTCCCATGTGTGGGTTTCTGCCCTGATCACAACTCCTCACCCTTTTTCTCCCCATTTTGTTCTCTTCCCTGTGCTCCATTTTCTGCAGAAAGGACATCTGGTCATGTGGGTCATGTGGGAGCTTCAGCTGATGAGACTATTATTTTATGCTTACCCTACTTGCTAGTCCTAGACTGCCTACAGTTGTGGTTTATCAGACCCTGGTAGCCTGTTGTGAAGAGAAAGGGTCATGATACATAATTTGGCTACACATAGTAGGAGACTATCACCATGAACTGGTAAGACAGAGGATAAAATATGCTGTGTTAATCACCTGAATTTAATGGCAGTGCATGACAGCACATCTCATAGTACTCAGGTCTAAACTCAAAACAATTTTACTGTGAATCAAATTCTGAAGCACGCAACTGTGAAAACATAAAGATAAAAATGACCTTAAAATAGGCATTTATTTAATTCTGCAGAGAAGAAAATATGGGAAAATGCTACCCCATGTTCACTAATCTAGAGAGCAAAGTTGCTCTCTATTATTTCACCTTGGCAAAATATGCCCTAGAGGAAGATGGAACAAGCCCAGATGTGTGAGGAAGAAAGAGGAAAAGTCAAGGAGAGAAGTAATAATTATGGAGAAGGTCTCTTTTTTGACTTTGTTTTATGTGTGTATTTTTCTAAATCTTAAGGTGTTACTATATTTAATGGTAATAATTTAAAATCCCTGCTGCCTATTCTTAGAGTTTAGAATGTATAATCTACTCACCCTTGAGAGTGACATGCTCTGCAGGAGTCTCTTCCTATCTGGTGTACAGGACAACAGGACAATAGCAACACAGAGACCCAAAGAACTCTTCTATTAGGCAATGAATCCGACAAATTTGAGCAAGGTGAAGGGGTTTCTTCCTTTATTATTTTCACAGTGGGAATGTAACCAAGTTAACACTAGCACCTTTCCTTTTGTCATTCCTTCTCATGTTCTTCACAGCCAGCCTCTGATCCTCCTTTGATCTTCCCACTATTTATTGCAAGTCATCCATAGAGCTCTGTGATTTAGAGCCAAAGTTTCCAGGGATTATTTTCAATAAAGGGCCTTCTCTAAGACTATGGGTAAAAAACCTCTTTTGCAGAGGAGACAAAAGGTAATCCTGATGCAGGCAGATTTCTGAAAACAGAGAGAGAGCAGAAAATGTTCTCCCACATTTACAGATTTCTGAAAACAGAGAGAGCAGAAAATGTTCTCCCACATTTTAACAAAGTGAAGAAGTTCTTTGTCGTTTCCAGCCTAAATTTTTTTTCTTAAACAAAGGTGGCAGATTAAGTACCTGAAGTGTTTGTATTGATGGCATATATTATATGTATATTCTGAGGAAACAGGGAGTCAAAAGAGACATTCTGGTAAATTTCCACCAAAAAGCCACCTGATTAATGAAAACATGCAGATAAACAAGCTTTTAAACTAACTTTGTTGTCATTGACCATTCTGTGATGGATGCATCTGTCAGGTTTGTGGGTTTTTTTGTGTTTTGGTTTTTTTGTTTTTTTGTTTTTTTTTCATCATTAACTTCTAGGAAACCTTTGCTGCATTTGCAGACACCTGCTCCCAAAATTTAATCAGAGCAAGCGACATGTGACAGATTGACATTACAGTGGGAGCTCATGCAGTTTCAACTCTGTATCTGTGCGGTACCGACTGACAGCATCAGTCTTACCTAACAATCTCTCTGTTAGCTTCACTGACAAATAACATTTCAAGTCAGAACTTGAAGATAACATATTCTCAGAGCAAAATCGTCACTTCTGAAGGGGATGAAGGAACTGGTGACTTGACCAAGAATAGCATTTAGACTCTGGGCATTTTCATTGTAAGAGTAGGAGCTGAGAGTGGAGAATCTGAAAATTGTACTTATTGTTGTGGTTTTGTGTGGTGGTTTTTTTGGTGGCAGGGGAGGGGACTCCCGAGATGGCCCCTGTGAGAAGCTGCTGGAAGTTTCCCCAGCTCCATGCCGGACCAGCCTCTGGCCAGGGCTGAGCCCACCAGGTCCCTCACAAATGACAGATTTAGACGGGGCACAGGGCAGGGAGTGGTGGAGCAGCACTGGGCAGAGCCCTGCCTGGCCCAGCCTGGCCCAGCTGGTTATTTGGTTGGTTGGTTCTATCTGTCCAGCTGCCTGCCCAGCCTCCGCCGCAATCCACTCTGCCACTGCAGCCCTAGCCTCAGGCACAGAGCCCTGGCCCAGCCAACCCAGAACAGCCTGAGCCCGAGAGCCGGGATTTTCTCAGGAGCCAGTGAAAGAGCCTGCAGTGGAGAGAGGAGTGGGATGTGAGAGAGACAGCTACGCAGACACAAAAAAGGTGCTGGAACAGAGATTCTCCTGCAGCCCATGGAGGATCCCATGCTGGAGGAGGTGGCTGTGCCTGAAGGAGGCTGTGATTCCATGGAAGGGACCCACGCTGGAGCAGTTAGAGGAGAACTGCAGCCCGGGGGAAGGACTCACATTGGAGTAGTTTGTGAAAGACTCTCTCATGGGAGAGACCCCACGTTGGAGCAGGGAAGACTGTGAGGAGTCCTCCCTTGAGGAGGAAGGAGCAGCAGAGACAACGTGTGATGGACTGACTACAACCCCCATTCCCTGCCCCTCTGCACCCCTGAGGGGGAGAAGGTAGAGAAATCGTGAACAAAGCCTTTGAAACCTGGAATAATGGAAGGGTGGGGGAGAGGTGCCTTTTTGAGATGTAGTTCTCTTTCTTATTATCTTTCTGGGGTTTTGATTGTCAACAAATTAAATTGTTTTTGTGTTTTTCCCCAAGTTGAGTCTGTTTCTTGGCCGCTGCTGTAAGTGATGAGTGAACCCTCCCTGTCTTTGCCTCAACCCATGAGGTTTTTACCTCTTGTTCTTCTGATTCTCCTCCCCATCCCACCAGAGGGGAGGAGAGAGCGAGAGGCTGTGTGGTGCTTTATTGCCGGGTTGCCTTAGGGTGGCCTTAAAAACACGATACTTATTTAGAACGGTGCTGCAATTTTTTTGTTATAGTTCAGGTAGATACACTGCTGAGGTATTTGAAAAAGCACAATCTGCATGTTGAAAAGATCTAATTTGCGTGTTTATGAGAAGGTTTTTTATTGTAATGACATGGATAATGGCTTAACTCTTTATATTATCAAGAAATAAAAAGAGAATGTATCACGAGAGTACCTTGAGAAAGAAGAAAATAACATAATGAATCGCTTGGCACCATGTACACAATCCACTGATCAGTTTCTAATGCTCTAGTTCACCCAAGTTAAAAAAAACAATTGAGAGGAAATATATGCTTGCCCAACTAAAATGAAGGTTGTTAGAAGGCTACTAGCATGTACAGCAAAATTTATTTGAGCCCATAATTAACATAAAATATGGGTAGAATATGTAAACT
>NW_010100824.1:58691-63789 GCF_000699245.1 Pterocles gutturalis
TTCCATCTTAGTAGCTTCTCTGGGCTAACTAATTAACACAAAGGTCATTGTTCTCATTTTTCCAGTGTCAACAGAACATTAAAGCAGCACATCTCTCTTTATCTTGGTAGATGAGGGATGCCGCAGTTGAGATGAAATTTCAGTTTCACAGAGAGCAAGACTAAAGTCCATAAATTTAACAAGGGAACAATCTACTGTGCACTAAGCTTCTTTTCTGAAAGGAGAAAAAGATAAACTATCACGAAAGCACACAACCAAGGAGAAATGGAAATGGGGATGGACTGTATACTTTGATTAAAGGTGCATCTGCAAAGTTCTGTGTGAGAAATAAGTTAACAGCATGAGTCAAATCCCAAAAGCTGAAAAAATAAAATGTCTATAGACGTTAATTGACAGTACAGGCAAGTTGGTGTCTTGTAGTGGAGTCTATATGACCACAGTGCCGTAGCCACCTAGCTTAACTGGGAATGCGTCACATTGGATAATAGTAAGAGAACTACATTCCTTTACCTCTTGTTCTCTTTAAATCTGTAACTGAGATAGAACGAGCACTCAACAGTGCAGAGGATTGTGCAAGAACACTTGAGAGTCTTTTTCTCAGGTTTCTGACTGCCTTCATTTGCACCAGAAATATGTGAGACAAACTCAATGTTTTTTGTAAATGATTGATAGCTTTTCCTTAGATTTTTGCAAGAATAAAGCAGTGCTGATATTAAAGAAAAGAGAATGCTTTTTGATTTCACTTGAGTTTGGGCTTGAATACTGCTGTAAGACCAAAAGGATTCTTATTTTAACTAAATAATTTCTCTGTGTCCTCCAAGTAATTGACTTCTAAGGCTGCAAGGTATCATTCTACTCACCTCATTTGATTTCTCATTAACACCATGGAATTCACTTCCAGGAATTACTGCGTCAAATGTAATTTTTGATTGAGCTGAACCATACCTCATGAACTGACCTTACACATAAACATTCAAGCTAAATAATTTGGTGAGGAAATCTGATACTCCATGTTAGATTCTGTTGCATAAAAATGGCTAAAGGCAACTTCAGATGTGTTTGAATTAGAAAAAACAGGTGGATGAAGTTTTGCAACCCTATTCCTTCTGAGTTTTCTATTGCTGGGAAGAGGAATGAGTGATAGAAACAAGTCAAGAGACCTCTACAGATAATTTTGTGACCGGGGTTCTGGATGGATTGACAGAGAGGTGCTCTGCTGGATGTACTTGAGGGGATGCAATAGCCAGTGGTAGCCTTTGCTGCAGTTATAATGAGATGATAGAGCTGCAGAACCTGAGGAAAAGAAGGAAAGCAGCTATTGGAATAATGACCATGAACTTCAAGAGACTGAACTTCAAGAAAGCTTGTTCGGGTAACTGACAGTCATGGGAGGCTGCCATGAGGCTTAAACAGGCCAAAGATTGCTGATTGATCCTCAAAGTGTAGAAGCAGTCCATCCTGATATGCAGAGAGTTGAGCAGAAAACCAGTTTGACTGTAAGGGTACCTCCTGACTGAGCCGACTAGGCAGGCAAGGAAGACATGAGGAAAGACAAATCTCAGCTGCAGCTGAAACTAGTGAGGAGTGTGAAGGACAAATAGAAAGATCTGATTGGTACTTTGTCAGCAAAAGAAAACCATGGAAATTGAGGTCTGCTACTGAACTGGGTGTGCAGCTTGATGATGAAAGGCATGGAAAAGGTGGAGGTACTCAATATCTTCTTTGCCTTCCTCTGTGCTAGTAAGTAAGTCTTTGACTTTATTGTTAATCTCAGATGTCTGTGCCTAGTAGCACAGTGAGACAGAGAGAAGTGCTACCTGCAGCGGAGGAGGAACGAGCTAGAGCAAACTGAAAACAGACAAGACAGTGGAACTGAACAGGATGAATCTCAAGTGTTGTCAATATTGGTGTGAGGCCTATCTGTAATGTTTTTTCAAAGGGTTTGGCAATCAGAGGAACTTTCTGAAGACCGTCCACCTTCAGGAAGAAAACAAGGAGGATCCAGGTAACTACAAGAGGGTCAGCCTCACCTATGTCCTGTGACAGCTATGGGGACTGTCTTAATGGAAGTTATTTCCAAGCAAATGAAGAACAAGAAGGTTGTTGGGAGCAACCAACATAGATTTTCCTAGTACAAATAATGTCTGATCAGTGTGATTGCTTTCTGTGACGAAGTAACTGGCTATGTGGACAAGGGGAGAACAGAGTACACAATTTACCTTGGCTTTCCGAGCCCTTTGAAATGGTGTCCTATAGCATCCTTGTAGCCCAATTATACTGTGAGGTGAATGGGCGAGACTTCAAGCTGCTGAAAAACTAACTAGTCCATTGAGCTCAAAGAGTTACTAGTCAATGATTCAAAATCTAACTGGTAGCCAGTGAAGTACAATATTTGCTGGGGTTGATATGGGGCCTAATGTTCTTTAATGTCTTCATTACCATTCTAGACCATGGGAAGGAATGTACCCACAATAAATTAATGGATGACACAAAATTAGGATGAATGGCTGGTGAGAATATCTGCCATTTGTAAGAACCTTTACAAGCTGGAGGAATGGGCTGACAAGACCCTCAACAAGTTCATTAGAGATGGATGCAAAGTCCTGGATCTGGAGCAGAACAACCTCATTGAGCAGTGAAGTCTGGGAACTGACTGGTTAGGTCACAGCTTTCCTGAGGAGCTGAGGTCCTTGTGAACAGCAAAATGAAGATGAGTCAGCACCATGCCTTTATGGCAGTTAATGCTAGCCAGGTTGACCTATGCTAGTGAGAGCATAAACAGTAGGTCAGAGAAAGTGATTATTCCCTTCTGATTGGCACTTGTCAGACCACATCTGGAGCTGTGTCCACTTTTGGACTAGATGGCCTTCAGGTGTTTCTTCTGACATAAATTCTTCTGTGATTGTATGAAAAAGGAAATTGCAAAGTAACAGTTATATGTATTATTTGGTGCAACACTGTGTTTTTTCCGTCAAAAATATCTCCGTACTTCATAAAGGGATTGATTTCTGCTTCATTATGTTTAATAAGGTTTTCAGCTGAGGACATGAGATGATTTTTTGGGGTGAATAAGCATTCTGATAGCCTTAAGGCAGTAACTTTAATATGAAGCCTTATGAAATTTTCTGAGATGATGAAAAGAAAGACTAATCTGAAGAATTTATATTTCTGTTTTGGTATGTTCTGAGAAGAGGTACTAAATGGTTTAGACCAAAGCACAAATAGGAACATATTATTAACTATTTTGCATTGAAAATGAACCTAGTGTTAATGCTCAGAAATGTGCAGACTTTAGGAATTGGTGTCAGTGTGGTTATGTTGTCAGATACTGTAGTAAAGTAAAACTTCTGTATTCACCTACGCACTGACTTGTTCTGTCCCAGTCTTGAATGATACAGCACATAATTGGCTCTCTATATGCATCTTTGCACCAAGAAAGCCTTCTTGATTTCTTTGGTTTTGCTACTAGTATGGAATAAATTGTGGGAATCAGTGTCTTTTTTTTGTGTGCAGCCTCTGCTTAAACATGCAGTTGATTTTGAAGGGATCTGATTATAACAATGTTGTGGGTGCATTGAGATACTTGCATAGCAAGTATTACAGGGATACAGAAGCATAGGTTCTTTACCAACCTTATATAGAGTTTCAAGAAAATGTGCTCCACCGCTTTAAAATAAAAATATTTTTTTTTTTACAAATGAAACAGTAACAAAAAAAAAAAAAAAAAAAAGGAAAAAACACCCAATAAAAATCCGTATCTATGCTTCTCCACCACTGCTCATATCACAGAGGTTTTTGGTTGCCATGATTTATTTTAGACCTGACTTGCAGAAGTCATTCAAGATACATTGCTGTCTCATTCTGCAGGGGGTAAGTAAGATATTAATGCATCTCCTCTTACTTGGAAACCATTCCTCCTGTTGAACTTACATTGGTAAGACTCTGCAAGGCTTTCTGAGTGAGTATTTAATGTAACCTTTTAAGAAAAATGTTTAGACTGTATTGTCAGACAGCATTTTGGACAAAATTATTTTTTAAAATTGACTTTGAACATAGGATGTAAGATCAAGGAGGCTTGACATACACTAAAGTTCTCAGACATAGATCTGATAACTCTGTTTTATACAAAGCACATTTAACTCTATTAAATGCAAATAGAGATGGAAAGTTGTTTAAATTCTGTTTTTGTAACTTCCTGCCTAACTGATTATGTCCCCACCATAGTGTAAGTATGTTTGTCTGTTGAATAATTCAAACTTCCAAATACCTGTTTAAAGGGAGGAAAGACTAACCCTCAGCAATTTAATTGTGCCTCTCTGAGAGAGTTCTTGTGTATCAGAAAAGAAATCAGTTTCTTCCAAATCATTCTGAAGTGCAATAGAAACATCACAATAATGGCTCACATGTGAAATATATTAAACACAAGGAAGAAGCTCCATTTTCTAATATTTCACAGAAGGGAAGAAAGTAAACAGAAATTATCTTTGATGACTGTCGTGGGTTAAAGTTAACTTAAAGTTAACTCTGTTTTTTTTTTTTTTTCTTTTCTCTCCCCCTCTTCTTCATAAATAGCTAGCAAGAGGCTGTGTTTTGGATTTAGGCTCAGGAGAAGCTGATAAGACCGATGTTTTGTTCTGCTGCCAAGGTCAGCAGATGAGCAAAGAGGCACAGCCGGTTGCTAGCATAGGACTTGCCCTTATGTTAAAATTGAAACTCAGAATAGCCAATGATATTCCATAACATGCACGTCATTCCCAGTATATAGGTAAGAACACCCGGAAGAGTGTTCTCTTTTACCTCCGCTCCGCTTTTTCGGTGGTCTCTCCTGGATCGGCATCGCTCTTCCAAGGCCTCTTCCCCCCCCTGCACACACACCCTGGTCAGATCTCTCTCTCAGCCTGGGACGCCCGAATCATTATCTCCGCTCCGTGAGTTTCAGGATCCTCCCTCTCCGGGGGGATCGTTAGCTGGGGCCAGGTGGTCGTTTTCCCCGCTCCGGTCTGGGACGCTCAGGCTGTTATCTCGGTTCCGTGACTGCATCCAGGAGCGGTGCACTCACCCCCCCACCCATTGGGGGGAATCGTGAGTGTAGTTCTGG
>NW_010100825.1:0-3277 GCF_000699245.1 Pterocles gutturalis
TGGAGAGCGCTCCCGAGCCTGTGAATTGGCGCGGAGCCCTTCTCTCTCTCTCTCTCCCGGCCACACGGCTCCCCCCGCTCCCACTCATCCGCTCCCAGGCTGTGCCTCTCCTCCGCCACTGCGCGGCTCCGTTACCCACAGGGCTCTGCTCAGCAGCCCGGCGCACCGGCCACTTCCGCCGCGGCCATTTTGTTTTTCACCGCTCGCCAAGGGTACCGGCGCCTGGGCTGCGTCCCGCTTGTCAGCATGTTCCCTGCCGGCCACACGGCTCCCCCCGCTCCCACTCATCCGCTCCCAGGCTGTGCCTCTCCTCCGCCACTGCGCGGCTCCGTTACCCACAGGGCTCTGCTCAGCAGCCCGGCGCACCGGCCACTTCCGCCGCGGCCATTTTGTTTTTCACCGCTCGCCAAGGGTACCGGCGCCTGGGCTGCGTCCCGCTTGTCAGCATGTTCCCTGTGGCGAGGGCTGCTCTGAACCTCACCGGTAAGCAAGGAAGAGGCTCCCTGGGGTATGGAAGTGCTGGGGGTGTTTCGCGGCTGTAGGAGGTTTCCTCAGGGGTTTCTCTTCCCTGTGAGGACTGTCCCTGAGCAACCCCTGGGCTCGCTTCGCCCCGGGGCAGGGCCGTGAGGGCAGCTGAGGGGCTGCGGACGGCTGTCTCGTCGCCCTTCCTTTGCTGCCTTTTTTCTTTTCTTTTTTTTTTTCCTGCCTGTTCTGTCTCCTAGTTGCTTTCACTTGAGCTGACCTTGGTTTCCCTTCTTCGGTGCTTTTCCTCCTTGATAGTAACTGAGGCCCATCCCGGTTTTGTAACCGGAGGTGGCTAGGTGTAGTCAGTGACCAGCCTTTAAACACCAGGATGAGGTTATCTCCTCAGTGACAGGCTCCCCGGTGCTTAAACTGTTCCTCTCAAATCTGCTCCTGGTTCCTGATGTGCTTAGCCCGAGGTGCATGCACCTGAACGCCCGTAGCAGTGTTTCCCTCGGTGGATATTCAAGCTGCTTTTTTCTCTTTGCACGCCAGGGATGTGGTAGTGTTATGCGTGTTGCCATCATCTTCTCTAGTCATGTTTGCATAAATGTGAACCTTTGCCCTCAAACTAAAAGGTTATATTTTGTAATGTCTATCTTTATGCACAGATCAGGGTCTCATCAAATGCTTTTTATACAACTGCTGAACAATCTCTGTGTTTTGAAGCTGGTGGTTTGATTCTTCACTCTGTCTTGTCCTTAGTAAGCGTCCCTTTTATAATGCACACTTACAAAGTACGTCATACATGCTGTCATCTGAAGGTATCCTCCTGTATTTCGTTCTCTGTTATTTAGCCTGTGTGAAGGCCCACAGTTATTTCCACTTCCTTCTTCACCTCCCTCCCCTCCCTTCAGAAATCTGGAGGGAATAAGAGATGGGCGTTGCCCATACCCCCATCTTCAACCTCTTAATTTGATGATGAGCTTCATCCTGAAAATGCCTATATTAGGTACACATACTGTCAATGTAGATATTTACATATGGAAATCTGAAACTTTTAAATACTAAACAAAATATTAGTGTACTTGAACTTCCACACTGAGGGCCCAAAGAAAACATATTAATGAAAAAGGTAACTTAGAGGATTTTCTTACTGGAATTAGACTTTAGGAATAACTTTCTACAGAGACATTGGGAGAGCTGAAACAAAACACAAGGCTTTCTGTATGTATTTTTTTATCTCTAAGTCCAAAAGAGTAATTTTTTTTCAGCTTTTCTTGAAGTGTTTTAATGCTTACACTTGCCTCTCTGTTGGTGGGAGATGAGGATTGTGAAAGGATTGAATCTATTTTGGTTGATTTCTGTACTTCTAATTCTCTTTAACATTCATTAGCTCGTGGCATTCAGCGTACTGCAGTAAGACAAGCTCATCGAAAACATGAGCCTGACTTCCATGATAAATACGGAAACCTGGTACTCCTTGGTGGAGCCGCGGTTTTTACTGTTGTCTGGGGCTATGTAAGTTGTCTTTTTTTCACCACTCTTGTGGCTAGCTGTAAACTTGCAAGCTATTAAGTTTCACAAGGGCTTGCTTGTTTGACATAATGTGGTTGGAATTTAACAGGTTTTTGTATAAGTGAATAGTAATGTGATAGAGATGTAAGTTGTGTTAGTTCATATTTTGATCTTGAGTTGTTACACAAATTTCTGTGTCAGTCTTGCTTGATTTTAAAATGTAGTAGAAACACAAGTGTTCTCTATTTCACTTGGGATTTCTGAGCTATGCAGGTAGATGTTTTAGCAGAAAAATTTGTAGATTAAAATAACAGTATGGTGATGGGGCTTCACATTCCAGATTCTTTGTTCGAAAGCTAGATATTTTGAAATAGAAAAATGAAGTATTTAAATGTTATTCAATATAAATATATTCCACTTGCTGTATTAGAAAATTACATTCATCTTCTAATAAAAGAAATCTAAACTGAAAGCAATAGAAATAGCCATCTATCAGAAAGTTTCTTTGATTTCAGAGTTAATAATCTTGATTTTTATCTTCCTCTAGGTGTTGACACAAGCTGGAATTGAGTGGGGCTTGTCACCTGTTGGCAGAATCACTCCAAAAGAATGGAGGGAGTAAGAGCCTTCGCTTGTAATGGACTGGTCTAAACTTTCACTGAAAAAATTATCATGTCGTGACGTTTGTTCCCTGATTACCACTTGTTCAGTGGCATTTGTGGTTAATAAACATACGTAGAAACCTCTCTGGGTCTTCTAGGTTTCCTCTACGCTCTGTGTCTGCTGAAGAAATAGTGTAAACACTCGAAGTAATGAAATCCTATGGTAGGTAGTCCCGGTTGTTCCGGGAAAGGTCACTAGTGGATAACGGACAAATCCAGACGGTTGTCCCTTTAGCCCAGTATGGGTGCTGAAATGAACCGCACCTGCAGAGCTCACATCACTTTACTGCTGACTTCTGCACATCTGATGACAAAGCTGACATCCCATTTTTTCTCACAGGATTATTTTTATGCGTTGAATCTCTGAGGCCTTTGAGCATTGTGAAGCACTCCCGTGAGTTTTCGAGACACTCCACAGAAGTAGTGAGTGTCCCAGCACCGCTGTTCACTGATGCTGAGAGAAATGTGCCTTTTCTAATGAATTCTTGCGTAATCAGAATTTGTTAGGAAATAGAGCAGGGGTACATGCAGCCCCTGACTCAGCGGGACTCCCCGAGCAGCCCCCGGCCGGCTGGAGGATAACGCGCCCCGGCCGCGGGGGCCTGGAGGAGGCGCGAACGATCGCCCGCGGGGTT
>NW_010100826.1:0-4328 GCF_000699245.1 Pterocles gutturalis
ACGGGCGCTGGGGAGAGGTGAGGGACAGGAACGCGATCGTGAGGAGTGAGGCAGTGTCGGGACTTGGGAATGTGGATTCCTGACCTGCACGTGTCTGCCAAAAGTAACGGCGGAGAGCCGGCTGTGTGCGCCCTTTGAATGACGGCGGGATCGTCGTGCAGCGTTTTGCCTGCTGGATGCGTTCGAATTTGTGCGGTTTTTTGGTCTAAGCTGGCTCTGAGCCTTTATAACTTGCTGTAAGCGTGTGTCAGGGTGGAAGTGGGAATGTGAGGCCTCTGTGTGTGTTTCACGTGGAGATTTCTGAAATAATTTACAGCAATAGGAGCATGATATTCTGTCTCATATTATTGCCTTTCTATATACCGACGGGTTGGAAGGAAACATGAACTGATAGGACATGCTTTCTGACTCACTGTCAGCCCATGTCAGATGTCTTTATCTTATGGAATAAGTGTCTGACCGCCTGTTAGACTCATCAGGTAGTCTTTGTGACTATTTATGAAAAAAAAAAAAAGTTGAACAGTGATCTTGGTTCCTTCTGTATTTGGTCTTGGTATAATACAACAGTCCATTCATGCCAACACGTGTACACATACCTGTTGGGTGAAAATGTTGATTCTTCTGGTAAATTTACCATTGGTGCTACAGTCCTGTTCATGCCAAGACACACAAACCTTTAGGAGTAAGGATTGTCTCCATTCAGATTAGTAGAACCACTGATGGCTAGTGGTGAGTTTGTGCTCAGGTGTTGAAATGGAGCAGGACTTTATGTATGCGAAAACAGATTTAGATAATCTGTACTCCTAGTGCACTGATCATTTAGTAGGTGATGGTGGTAGGGTGAGAAAAGCCAGTTTTCTATGAAGAAATGGGTTCCTGGGTAGCATGTTTTTATTTTTTTAAAGAGGTATTGTAGTCATAGAAAGATGTAAATTAGGCTAAATTAAACGAGGCTTTTAAAGTAGTGAAGACATTCATTGTCCACATCCATCCCAGTGATGAAACTGATGATTCATTCTCCTGTCACAAAAAATATTACTTGCCCCTGGCAAATGATTAAGTAGCATTTTGCAAGCCTGCCTAAGGCTATATTTATAAGGGTTGCAAAAACAGTGAGCCATTGGCAATAGGTAGGCAAGACGAGGCAAGTTGAGGATGCGAACACCTTCAACTTTTGTCCTTTTCAAAGATGTTTCAGCTGAAAGGTACAAACCTGACATGCATGCAGAATGAAATCTTACCTTAATCAAAGTTGGAGCTGGTAAGTGCTGTATGTTTGCCAGCCATGTGATAAATGAACCAGACTTATTTCAAAATGAAATGTCAGCAGTTAGAAATCTGGTGTTCTTTGTGTGTGCAGCCAGGGTGCTCATTCTGCCCTGTCATCCGATCTGCGTCTTGTTCCTAGTTATGACCACCCATGTGAAGGACTGATTCAGAGGGATGTGAGTTTCTCTGGAAACATGAATTTCTGATGTGAGTGCAGAATTTTAGAGTTTTGTCTTGTCAAGTTTCAAGTGGTTAATCTTCTACCACTTCCGTTGGGAAGTGATTCCCACAGCTGAAAACAAACTGTCCGGAAACTTTTCCTGCTGTTCTTTCTTCCTGGTTCATGATTTCATCCCTCTGCTCTTAACCATCCTCCCTGTACCTCTCTTAGGGTAGCTCTGCAGTGGTGCAGTTTTGAAAAGAGCTCATTTGCTATAGCAAGCAGCTCAGGAAGTAGAGAACTTGGGCAGCAGAAAGGCAAGTTGGGGCGAGCGATGCCAACATGGGGCAGACACGTGCTGTGTTCTCTGTTGCCCTGAATATAATTCCCTTGCTGCCACTGGTATGAGTGCTCTTAAGTTGTTTGTAAATGGTTGTCATGCCTACCTTTCCACCCAGTCTTGATTTAGTTGAGTGACGTCGTGCACACTTAGCTTGTGGTTCTCCCAGCCCTCTGATCAGGCTGCTACATGCTTCCTGGCTGTCCATGGCTCTTGGTAATGTGGCCTTCAGAAGTGGTTCTGCTTGTGATTGCAGCAGGACTGCTGTTAAACAGGCTGTTGGAGTACCTTCTCTTGATGGGACCCTTTTTGTAGGCCATCATCAAAGGCTGTGGTTCTGGAACAGGCTCTGTCCCTGCTGCCTTTCCTTCTGGTGGACAGACACGCAGAGTCCCTGCTATTCCTCTCCTGTCTGCAGGCCTGGGGGCCTGGGCTTCTTCAGTGCAGACCTGCTTGTGATGCCTGGTGCAGCCTTCGCTCACGTCACCGTTGCATGTAGGGAGCAGATGCATGAGCTGCGCTACCTTCTGTTCCGTTAGTTGCACCCTCTGCATGGCATTGGGGAGTGAGTTTTTTGGGGGAATGAGTAGAGGCTGGATGGAGCTTTGCTGGCAGTTGGTAGACCTGACCTCGTCTTCCTCCCCACCCCTTTCCAAATACATTTTGTACCCTTTCTATGTGAGAGCAACTATCATGATCAGTGAGATGTTGCAAAACTGAAGTTAAAACAGACAGCGATTTTCCTAATCAGTATTAACTGTGGCTAGCTAGCTAGCTTTTAAGATTGCTCATGCCTCCTCACATGGCACTTGGAAGAGATATTGGTTAGAGATGCAGAAAAGACGGGATCTAGGCTTGGGAGTAGCGGAGCCTATTCTGCCCTCATTTGCTTTTCTAGAACTGCAAGTGATTTATTTTTTCCAACTTTTTTTTTTTTAGGATGGACAATCCCCTTGGCATTTTTTTTTTATTCTTAGGAGCTACAGTCAGCCCTCTGAGAGGGAATCCTTGTGGGAGTGGCTTTCCCCCCCCCCCCTTTTTTTTTTTTTTTTTTAAAGCTTGTTGGGATCTATTGGTAGAGCTCATAAAGCAATTACATGAATTAAATAATTCTTAAAAATGTAATTAGGGCAATGTGTAGTTAGATTTAATTTGGAAGTGTCATTAAAATGTACTTGCCAGTATGTGTACTATTCCCCTGTGAGTAGATTTTTAAAGTTATCTGCTACATTATGTGCCCTGTAGAATATTTCCTGTCTCCCAGCAGCAGGAAACTCGGAGTGAAGCCTGTGTTTTCCTACCTCTGGTCTCCCATCTGTCTTTATGTTGCTGATTCTACAAATTATTCCCGCTGCTTTACTCACCTTGCTTTGAAGGCACTTAGTAGCACTCTCATTAGCAGTGTTAACATTGTTGGTTAGAGGACTCGGTATGTTTCAAGCTTCTGTTCTGGTGTGTGTGTGCATGGGTGGTTTTTATACAAACACATGCATCTCAAGGCTTTACAGGAAAATGAGTTTTTGGTGTAGTGGAGAGTTAGCTGTTGTTTCTGAAGAGGATGTTTGTTTGTTTTTCAAGAGGGAGTGTCACAGAATCATGAACAGATGAACAAATTCTGGGACTTGGTCTCCGGACAGACACTGGCACTATCTCCGTCTGATTTAAGGCTCCTTTTGTGTCAAAAAGCTGAAATTTGTTGGTTAGTTCTAATACTGAATAATGTTGTCATTTATGGTGGCCTATACCATCTCCTTTTTTCTATGTAGTTCCTCCTCGTTCTGTGTTGCTCTGTTTTGTTGTGTGTTCTGTTGCCAGCTTTCTGAAAAGGATAATGTTACTTGCCGTGAAGTAACCACAGTGGACCACAGTATTGACCAGTATCTGTCTGTTGTCGTGGTTATGCAGTTTCTCAGGTGGCCTACAAAGTATTTTTTGTGTGTATACAAATAGGAAGACAAATACTACTTTTTCTTTTTTTTTTTTTTCCTAATTTGTCCTGTTTAGGTGTAGCCCAGTGACCTACACTGTTAAAACTGTAAATCAGAATAAATTTATGACAAGATCTTTCTCTAAAGTTTCTTCTCTCCCACCATGTGTATTTGTGGTGTAAGTACCAGTAAAAGGAGTAAAAGGTATATACGGCTTCATGGTAAGAAATTGTCATGTGCTTTACCTGTGTTCCTAACAGGCTGTATGAGTTTCTAGCCTAATTTAAGACGTGTGTAGGCTTGCCAAATAGTTTGTATTGGGAATGTCACGCAGAGAAAATGAAAATTCTGACTTCTGTGAATGAAAAATGAGACACCGGGTACCTCATTATGCATCACAATATAATACAGTTGTATTTTTCAGTACTCGGTGTGCTCTCTTTAGCAGAATGTTGTTACTAAACTTCCTGTATTTTTGTAATAACCACCTTGTATTGCTAGTCTCTTTTTAGACTAATCAGAGTGGTTAGTGGACTTCCTAGGCTATCGTATTCTCCCATTAATGTGTTGAAGATGTTCACAAAGATGGTAAAGTCACTAATTTAGTACAAAATTTTCACAGAACCAAGCA
>NW_010100826.1:4346-33272 GCF_000699245.1 Pterocles gutturalis
GGAAAGTAGCCCAATGAGACTATGGTGTTAATGTTTTCTTTTGGGAAAGGTGATAGGATTCCTACCTGACCTGTAATCCTCTTTGGGGTGTCACTGAATAAAGGGTCTCTAATATATTAGAGTGATATTTTTGTCTATATCTTTCTCAATTTCTCTTTACAGTCAGCTGCAAAAATGGTTGTAGAATATACTTTCTGTCTTAAAAGCAGTTTCTTGTGCTTGCTTTCTTTTCCAACAGCAGCAGCAAAATATCATTAGTATTCTTGTGGTTTTTATTAGAGGGGGAAGTTTTGAGTAACAAAATTGAGGCTGGAATTTTAATTTTGTTATTGCTGGTAAGAGCTAAGAAGATACAGGTGTTTTCTCACCATCGTTTTCATGCTTTTCTTTCTCCCACTGAAAAATGTCTTGCATATCTCTGCTAAATTAATGCAATTCTCCCATTCTGCCAACAAATTAGTAGTTTTCTGTTTATAGTCTTCTCTGAACTTCTGATTTGTAAGACTATGTTTAAGTGCAGATTCTTCTTAAAATGCTCATAAACTATAACATATACAATATCTAGTGCCAGTATTTTCTCCACCCAAAAGATCAATGTAATATTTGCATTTATTTGTGGTTCTTTTTTTTGTACAAGATGACTTACGCTTAACTTAGTCCTAGTTTTAACTTAGCTTAGTTTTAACTTCTGCTCTTGCTACGTTCTAGTATATAAGCAGGAGGGAGAGACGTTTTAAAGTATACATTTCTGTGTAGGGTACATAGTACATACAAGTACTCACATGTAGTTAGTTTTCTGTTATGGCTATTAATGAATAAGTTTTTTACCTTTAGAGCTGTGCAAGTAAAGGCACTTTTGATGTGGAAGCTGAACAGAAAAAGTGAAAGCTTTCTTCTTCTTTTCTCGTCCTTTGTGGTAGAATGAAAAACAATAATTATTATCTTGGGCTGAACTGAAACACTGAACTTACCTCATGCAAAGATGACTGATTTGTGGTTATTTAAAAGAGAAGACGAATAATTGTATTAGATTAGTTTAGAAAGACTCAGTATTTCACTTAGGAAATGGTGATATTGTGAGTCCAAAGGTACTATCTTGGATATTAATGTGTACTTTGTCCCTGAGATTGCGGTTTTGAAAAACAAACCTGAGACCTGGATGTCTGGTTTCGCATAACCTTGACCTTGAAGTACGTATCGAGATAAGGATGCAGGGGTCATTCCCTTTTGCAAAGGATAAGGGAGGATAAGCTGTCATTCTAGGGTTTGTTAATTTTCTTTGATAGAATTGTAGTTTGGTGCATCTTAACGCAGTGCTAACCTCAGGTGTTGGCACCGAGAGTCGTATCTGGCTCTTGTGTAGCTAGCTGCTCTACAAAGCTGTTTGATCTGTCCTCATCTGCTTTGTGTCTTTGTAGGCTGGCAGGACCCACGGGGAGGGATCTGTGGCCTTGCGCTGCCGTAAAGCAGAAGATCACAGGATGCTCTCCTAGTAACTTGAGTGTCAGGAGCGTATTGGGGACCATAGGAGGTAATTTGAAGGACCTGGCATTACAGTAGCGTGGCCAGCATCCTCTGCAGATTCAGTTGCTCAGGTGTTAAATTGGTCAATGTGCAAGCTCTGCCTAGACCCTCAGGAAAACCTGTCTGGTTTTACAGATCTTAGGTGAAAGGGTTTTGTGTGAAGATGAGTACAGTTAAAAGGAAAGCCTGTTTCTGAAGTGCAGATAAATACAAAAGCACATAATCTTTTTGATGTTAAATAAAAAGCACACTCCCAGGGATCAAAAGATGGCTCATGTTAGTAGTTGGTTATCATTAATTTTGGATTAAGTTTTGCATTGGGATGGCTTCTCATATTATTATCGCATTTTTCATGGTGGAGTGTTGATGACTCTGTGCTTGTCCAGTCAGCAGGTCAAATGCTCCCTCTTCTGATAACAAAAAGGAGAAATGAGGAAATCTTTGCTAGCATCATCCACAAGATTGACTAGGGTAAGGAAGGTTGATGATGTGCTGCTGGTGTGTTCTGGCTGTGTTTTTTCCTTACTGGACTGGTGTTTGATTTTCTTGTGTACTAGGAAATTAGTTTTGGTGGGCATGGGATAAAGTCAGGAGTTACCTTCTCTGAGATTCCTTTTGTGGTTTTGCAAGGTTGTATTTAAGATACGCTAATGTGCTCACTTTCTGGTTCTAGCTAAAGATTGTCCCAATGCTGAAAGGAATACTGTAGCCCATCTGCCTAAAACACAAGGCTTGACTGTTTTTGAAATGTCAATTTGCTGGTTTTGTGTCAGCAGAGATTAAAAATCTGTCTTTCAGTTGTGTGTGAATATAACCTACGTGCATTTCCAAAACATCTGTAAGTGTAACATTTTAGGAGATAGCATTTGTTGTTTGCTTTTATTGTACAGTTCAAAAATGGGGAATAATTTTTGGTGCTTTTTTTGTAATTTCTATGCAAATACAAATCTGTGTGAAAAATTAGTGTTCAAGAATTTCAGTGTAATTTTTCCTGGGTGTGGACTTGAGTGTAAAAAAGGAAACTGCAAATATCCTGTTTTGGAAGAACATACTATACCTATCAGCTATAGGTTGTTTAAAATGCATCATAAAATTGATAAACAGTGATAAATGTTATTTTTTCTGTGTGTATTTCCTCCCTCTACTGCAGATGTTGTCTACATAACTCTTCCAAGGCTAAATATGTAAAGTATGTTACATAGCCATGTTGCTGATATCACCAGTTTCAGTGAAAAATTCAACTGTAGCATTAAAGCGTAACTATAGCATGTAAGATCGCTGCCAGCATGTTATCACTGCCAGTTAACCAATCTGGAGAGTGGTTAGATAGTAATAAAAAAGCTTGCACAGATACTGGCTCTTTTTGGTGCATAATTCACAATGCTGTTTCGCTTTCTAAATGATTAATGTCTGTATTAATATGATTGACATTTTCTTGTAACTGGAAGCAATTTTAATACTCTGTCTCTGCAGAGTTTAAAAAAAAAAAAGCTCAGTCATTAGCCATAACTCAAAACTCCACGGTAGCAAGTGGTTTTCAAGTGTACCTGAATCTCATATTTTGTAAAATGTTACAGTGGCCCTTGAACCATTAATTTAACTCAAAACCTGTTTTATTTTCATAAGAACATGGCTCTGCAGCAATTTATACCAAAACAGGACTTAAATGTCCCTTCTGTCTCTAGGTGTGCAGTCTTGTCATCCTCCTTGCATCGGCAGTGGAATCCGTAAGGCTGTACAGTAAGTCATTGAGGTAGCTGAACTGGTTGAAAAACAGCTTGGCAAAAAATTAATTTTCAGCTAGATCAGCTGTTTCAGCTGGGTGACCACATGTGTTACTAGTGACGCGCTTCAGACCAAGGGAAGGAATAGGAAAATGAATAGCTCATAGCAAGAGGAGTGTGGGACTGTGGTAGTCCAGAGATAAGTTGGCATAAACTGCTGTGGAACCTCTCAGCATCTGCTTGTGCATGCTTCAGTGCTCTTCTGACTTGAGTAATCCACCTTAAGCTTGCTAGATCAGGTGAGAAATAACTCAGCAAGGAGTTACTGCTCAGCTTGTTCCACTGTCTCACTTAAGAGGTGAAAGTATCGTCCACAGTTGGCACCAGACAGATGAAGGGTACAAAGTGGGGAATTTTAGGGCCTGGAGAAGTTGAGCTGTTTCTGTTCAGTAGTGGCAAACTGGTAGATCTACTTGGCTGTTTTGAGAAACTTCACCTTTTATTACTTTTTGCAGTCCTCTTAGAAGCAGCCTGTGGACTCCAGGCTTGAAGTCCTGATCTGGAAAGCAGGAGAAGTGTCTTAATAGGCAGGTTGTTCGGGCAAGGACTGCTTTTTATAAAGTACTTTGTGATGAGTCTGGTTTTGGTTTGTTTTTTTTTTTTTTAAATACATCTTTTAAGGTTGAAGTCCTTTCCCGCCCCTCCATGAGGTCGGTGAGCTTTTTTGCAAGTGCTTGAACTTCAGGATTAAAGTCTGGATGAAGTCCACTGTTTGTTTCACTGCGTGCTTATACCTAGCTAGTTATCACTGCCATTGAATTAATAATAATAATTAGTTATGTATATTTAAAAATACATATAACATACATATGTACAATTAAATATACATAGAATTAAATATATATTAAAAAGATCTCTTGGATAGGTACAGATTTGTAAGCTGTATGTAGTTCTGTGGGACTGGGCAGTTCTGACCAGGTTTTTATTATTTCTGCATGTTCATTTTCCTGACCACTTATCCAATGTTAAAAGTATGCTGAGGATGAGAGTTGTTTCAGTAGCAGTCTCATTCTAAATTGTGTTAGAATAGGGAATCTTTTAAAAAACTTGCAATTAAATATTTGAATACCATTTATAAGGATTATTCTATGTACTTGCCATTCAAATCCTGAATTAAAATTTTTAAAAAATCAACCACATACAGAAAAAAAAAAAAAAAACCCACAACAACAAAACCAACAAGAAAATCCTGAAAAACCTTCAGTGTTTTGGTTTTTGCTTGTTTCAGTTTTTCTGGTCAACTAATTTATTCTAATAATCTATTGGAAAAAATAAAATCATAATAGTTCCCCAAACTGACTAGCTGTCTACAATAAGCAATTTGCCCAAGGCCAGCAGCAAAGGAAGGTGAGCCCATGACAACCTGGATTTAGGCTGGTTTAGTGGCACTTGAAGAGCACAGTGTAATTTCAGAGGTCAGTCAGCCCGACAGCCACCTGCCACTTTACAGAAGTTGTTTCCTCCGTACTCCTCTGTCCATGTGAAGGCCTGGTTCAGTTCAGTGAAGCTTACAGAAAGTGGGTTTCGATGTGGAAAGGAAAGGGATGACTCAAGGTATCGCTCTGCCAGCCCAGCGAGCAGAGCTGGCTCGGGAAGGTGCTGGGGGAGGTCCATGGGTGGGAGCGCAGGGGCAGAGGTTGCTTTTTTGGAGGTGGGGATGCTGTAGCATTGCTGTTCCTTTCAGGAGCAGTTAGCTTTCATGTTGATTTTAGTTGCTAAAGCTGTACCCTGGGCGTTAATGATAGCTACTGGTGGGTGAATATTGCCATGTAGCGACAGAGTTTCCGCTGAGTTTGCCCTTTGCGGTGTGCCAGCTTCTGGCTTCCTGCGGTACCTGCAGCAATAGCCAGCAAGACGTTTGCAACTGTTTGCTCTTAAAGCAATAGATGAGTGAGCGATTGCATTAGCTCAGATCCTCTAGCTTTTTACTGAACAATGTACATGCCACTGTTCTGCTTTTCCTTTAAAACAGTAACATGGATTAAAGTAAGTTTAGCCAGATGTTGTGACAGTTGTGGATATTACTAAGGCAGTACAGCCACGGAAGCATCAGTTACAGTCAGCTGTGTAAGAGCTATATTTATATGTTTAACTAAACTTTTCGTTTCCCCCTGTGTGGATGAATGTGAGGTTTAAGTTGCACAAAATTAAATAGTCTCTTTATGGGAGTAGTAAGTGGTGCAGAGTGTGTGGGAATTTAATACTACCACAAGGAACAGACACCCGTATTTTCTACTAGAATGGCTTGAATTGTTATGTGATGTTCCTAACTGTAGTCTGTCAGAGATGGAAAAGCTAAATTTATCCTATGTCGATAAGGTAATATTCAATTTACGCTCTCCACCCCCCCCCCCCCCGGAAAAAAAAAAAAAAAAGGTCACATTTAAGCAAGTGGATAAATCAAGTTATGGCAAAAATGACTGATGGGTCTAGAAGCCCTTGAAAAGTAATGCAACAAGAGAGATTTTTTTTTCTTTCTTTGTTTTAATCACAATTGTGTAAAGATGTGCTTCTAATAGTGAAAACCCTGAAATATTTGTTTTGGGAAAATGCCCACTGGTAACAGAATTTTTACAAATTCAGGGAGACAAGGTGCTTTGAGTCTTTAAGGCTGTGATGGACTTGAGCTACTGGAAACTTCAGTTGGCAGGAGTATGGAAAACAGATATTTTTGACAGTGATGGTTTGAAGGGGACAAAAAAATTTATGTTTTGGTTCTTAACACTTACATGTCCTCATTATATCTTTATCCTTAAAGAGGAAGCTTTCAAGGTGCACATGTAGAGAAGCTGCTGCAGATACAGAAAATAGTTTCAACCACAGTATCGGTACCCATGGGCTTGGTGTGTTAACTGTTTAGCCTTAGAGGAGTGCTGTCTTTGTGGTGTGCTTGCATGCTACCATAAGCAGCATATGAATAGCTTTTATTGTTTTGTCCTTGCTTAAAATTAAAGGAGCTTCATAATGTCCTTGTAGGAATCCTGCCTTTCTGTAGGCAGGATGCACTGACACGGGATTTCTTAGCAAAAGAGAGGAGTACAGGTGTGTGGTGGTGGGGTGTTCTGCTTTTTTATTCAATACTTTAGTAAGCACAATAGTTTGAGAGGTATAGAATAGCAATAAGTAGTTACAAACTGTCTTTTCGGAAAAAGATGCAAATGTTTTAGTTGAAACTAGGTATAAGCTGTAGGTAAAAAACAGTGAAAGCATATTGCTGGTGTTTTAATTAGATGTAACTGCAGGCTTCTACCTGCTCTGCTTGAGAATATGCAGAGTAGTATTTCTCTCCTAATTTAATGTTGAACATTAAGCACAATACACCTGTTTGTTAGTCTAGTTTTTCAAAATACTTGTCAGAATTTACCCTATAAATTGCCGTCTGTGGATAATAGCCTGGTAAAAGTATCTAAATAAGCCTGTGTGGAAAAAATACTATTCTCATGAGAAAGAGCACCTCACTTGGCTCTTTAAGGGTTTCCTGTATGTGGTGATTGTACACAGGTTGGTTGTTTACATGGGCTCTAAGTACTGCTTGCCTTTCAAGCATCACATTATGTTTCAACAGGCCAAGAAAACATTACACAAATATTCTCTTTGTCCACATTAGGACCAAGCTAGGGACAATGATGGTTAATACAGCAAAGTGGTGTTCTTAAATTAGTAATTATTGGTGGCATGGTAGTACTAAGGAGGTCTAGTCATGAATTACAAACCTTCTGTGCACGGTGGCATGTACATATACTATAATAAAAAAGGTCCCTACTTCAAAAGTGGTGCTCACTGACCAATGTTAGTCCTACCCGCACCGCAGTGCACTCTAAAAGGCTTTAGAACAAAGGGAAGAGATCAAGGTTGCGCTTGGGGTTTGCTGACTTCACAGGTGAAGGCTTTTTGTCAGTGGCAGCATCTTCACATTGTCCCTGAGCATCTTTTCTCGTTCTTTTACTTTCTGTCGCCATTGTCAGCATGAAATCTGGACTTGTGTGACTTCTTCAATAGAAATATGTTATGAGAAGATGAATTGAGTAAGCTTTAGCAGCGCTAGTATTTTACTACGCAACTTGTTTTTGCTTGTGATGAGTATTATTTAGATTTGAAGCCTGTTAACAGGCGTTTGTCATTAAGTGAAATTCTCAATGGATTTTGCTAATGAAAACATGTATAGAAATACAGTGCCATGAAATAAAACATGGTATGTAATCTATGCTGCCTAAATAAGTTTGCTGTGTTCCATAGAAGTCTAAATTCGGTGGGTCTCTCCTTGCTTACTAGAAGCTCCCTGTCTGCCTTTAGTTGCTTGTTGGGGGATAAGTACTGACTGTAAATCCAGAGAGAAGTCCATATGGGCCGGATTGGTCAGGTCTGCAATGAGAGAGGGATTTCAGCTCAGTGTGCACTAATCACAGTGGTCATGCATGATACAGGAGATTTGTAGTCAAGGCTCTTTTATGTGTCTGAGTGTGAACATCTGTTTCCTTTCAGTTTCCTACAGGTTAGGGCATTTGGTGAGAAAGAAATAAAGGTCATACTCCGAATCATGATCCCGAGCCTCTCTTTGTTTTTATCCACAGACAATATGCTGTAAAATCTATATACATACATTACGAGGAGCAGGGTCTGGAACTTCATTTACATCTTCTGCCTCCCGCCATCTGATTGCTTCAGTAGATAAAGAAGAGTCAAAACTTTATCAGCTCATTTTCTGTTTCCATGCCTTTCATTCTTGGTTGCATAGCACCTTTGGCTTAATAAGAGTGGTAGAGAGTGCTCTTATTAGTATATCCTGTAGGCTGATAGACTATTCCCAGGAAATGTGAATTCAAATCCTTTAGGGCTGAGGAGGGACTGGAGCCCAATTATCTTACTTCTAGATTCAGTGTTGTAAAATATCTGGGAACCATTGCCACCTTCTGTCATGTGAACTTTATCACAACGGGATCTACCATGTTTTATCTTTCTCAAGGTAGAGAGATGTCAAATATCAGAAAACACTATCGTCTGCAATTGTTCTGAAATTGGTACCTCTATTTTTTTCCTGATTACAGAGGAAATTGACGTGTTCTATCTGGAAAAATCTCTACCACCACTCCCATCCCTGCAGCCAGGCACCTAACTTGGGTGGATGTGTTTCCACTCAGTAATTCAAATCAAGACCAAAAAATACTTTTCAGAAAACTACCTAATTGCTTTTCATTCCACTATTCAGAACTGTCAGTAAGTTGAGGGCTCTTGTGAAATCCAGGAACAAATATCAATAAATTCTATATAAAAGGAGTAATATGGTCAAACCATTTGAGTGCTTGTGAATACAGCTGTTTTGTCTTGAAGCAGCTGTGTCCTGTATAAACTAACAAAACACCCCGTACCCTGGGGACACAAGCCAATACCATGAACAGCCTTCCAGATCTGTTCTCATGAGCTGTGGCCTCAGCCTGCTCATACTTGCCCATGAACATTTTCATGTATTCAGATGAAGAGGCGATGTGATGCAGGTGCCCACGCTGGATTTTCAGAAGTGATTTCGGACCCACAAGTCTATTTTGGAACCTAACGCTTATTGATTTTCCCATTGAATCCAATCCTTTTTTGGGAATTTTAAGCAACTTGAGCTCTTGAGCTGTAAATATGAATAAACTATGGGTAGTAATGCACTGTAACTGAGAGTCTTAGCAAACCAGTTGTATTACTGTGTGTGTTCATCTGTCTTGCTAAGCATAGGAGGAGGGCAGAGTAGTGATGGATTCTGCCATGCAGAATCTGCAGAATGGTGATGTGTTTCCCTGTGCTTCTGGCATGCAGAAATGTGTGTTGTCATATTTTTTTAGACTCCCACTCCTGCAGGGGGTTCTTCTGAACTAACCAGTGACATACCGTAATTGTGGCTGATAACCTTGGGTAACCATACCGGCGGAGCTTGTCTCTCTAACCTAAGCAGAAAGTTAGTTTCCTGTAGATTTTAACTCTTTGTAGTTAAAATATAGGTCCTAACGAGTTTACTATATATTATTTTAACGTATGATGCCCCACTAAAACAGGGTGGTCATGGAAGTGCTTATCATGAGTATTTGGTGGTGATGCTTGTTTTATTCCACTAATTTATAGATAATAACTGACAGACAGAAATGAAGTCCAGTGTGAAATACTGCTGATTCTTTTATCCTGTAGCATCATGGTAGATGAAGTAGTTATTCCATAAAGTGTTTTCAGGGCACTATTTGAGTAAGCAGTCTTGATGTGACGTGTTTTTTTGTGTGTAAAAGCTGTTTCGGTGCTAAAGAATTTCTTATTTTGCACATTAATCTGAGTTAATGTCCCATTCTTTCCATATTACTGCAAGAAGTTCAAAACCTGCTCTGTTAACATCTGTGAAGTTGCCGGGGGAGAAAGAAGATCGTGGTCTTGATGAGCCATGCTGTTGGTAGGCTGTTGGAGGCAGGCTTGATTGTAGCATTTCTGTTTGGATTGGGCTGCTGCAAAGTCCTGCTCTTGAGACTGCACTTTTGTTGTCCATATTGACTGTTTCCATCAAGTTCACTTACCCTGCATGGGGGTACTCCTCTAACTCATCTCTGATGGTGCAAGATCAGGAGCTGGGCTTCTCTGTGAAGGGCAGCTGTCACAGGGCTGGTCCACATCCAGGGACAAATAGTTCTGCAGGGTGAGTTAAGGTTTTGCTTCTTTGATTAAAATTTCTTGCTTTTCAACCATCAGTGTTTACCCCAAATCTCCGCTTCCATGAAGAAGAATGTATGGCACAGTTTCTTGATCTGTGTGAGCAGACCGGGCTGGATGGGGCACTGGACAGGCTGCTCTAGTGGTTGGCAACCCTGCCCACAGCAGGGGTGTTGAAACTAGATGATTTTTAAGGTTCTTTTCAAACCAGGCCATTCTATGATTCTATAATTTAATACTACAGTAACATTTACATTGATTAAGTAAATAAGATAGCTGATAACATCACAAATTAAGAACTACCTATTTAAGATTCATTGGAAAATCTACACCACAAACTTGGAAATTTTAATCAAAAGTAACTCCTTGTTGTGAAACGCTTTAATTTCTGTGCCTGTGCCTTTCTGAGCAATGTACTTCTGTCAAGACAGAGGAGCAGGATGCCATTTTACCACTTTGTTTTACGGCGAATTGCTGCTTTGCAGTGAATTGTTGTACAAGCGCACATGCTCAGAGTTGTTGCGTGTCAAGTCAAATTTGGATTTGTAATTAGCAGTGTCTGTTGTGGGAGTTCTGGTGATCAGGAGTGCTGCCAGAGGTGTGGGTTGTTGCTAGAGGTATGTAGTGTCTGTGCAATTGCTGTCCCATGTCACCAGGGTTGTTTGGTTTCTCCAGTTAAGAAAATCGCTGTGTCTTTTTTCTCTGTTTTTTCCAGACATGTGAATGGGGTTCTTCTTGCCAGTCCCTTAAATTCATGCTGAAAAGCATGGTCCTCAGCTAAAACCAGTAAACCTTCTGGAATGAGGGAGGAAGGAACTTTTTTAGCAGGGTAGCCATCAAGTTCTGAAACAGGCGTCTCCAGAGACTATTTAATTCTGCTTATTTTAGAAACATGTCTCTTCCTGCTCTTTTTATAGCCAGAGCCTTGATGATTGGGGGTGGGGGCTGACTGTGACCACTGTAGTCCAGCATACAGCCATGGACTGTGGCTGAGAAACAGTATCCATTGCTTTTTTTTGTTTTGTTTTTCCCCCCCAGTTCTCCTTTTCTCCTCCCTCATCTCACCACCTCCACCATGCCAAGAACAAGCACCCAAATGGCTGAAACTGGCCACTTTCTTTGTTGAATTAGTGTTTCAGCCAGTTCTTTTCACTGCTCCAGTGCTCCTTGGTGCCTGTCTGGTTATTGCCTCAAGAAGGTGGCTTCTGCACAACTCAGCTCTTACTGGATGTTTAGATGTTCCCCCATGGTCTGAAGCGTGGTTATGGATTTCAATAGAAGGCTTCGCAGCAAGGCACGCTTCAGTGCACAGCAGAGGTAGATGCCTTGTAGTGTTTTCCTTTGTTTGACGTGGGTTTGGTGGATGCTGGAGTCCTGAGCTGCTTGGCCTTGTGCAGCAGTACTGCAGTGGCCTGATAGCTTCTTGTGAACATTGCCTTAATATCGGTATAAACTGTGGCCTGTCTCAGGTGGATTGAATGCTGAGCTGAAGAGTGGTGAGAGGAGAGCAGCATAGCCATCAATATTTGATTTCAAAGGAATTAATGTTTCTGTAATTCATAATGTTTTTTCTTGATTCTATTTGCCCAGTTAATTTTCCGCACAGATGCTAATAAATAAATTTTAAAAGCTGCAAAAGAATTTTAGTGCTGTGGAGTAATAAATTTAAATTCTAAATATCTTGATGATTAGCAGAATACAAAGGTGCTAAATATTTTATTTGCAAATTCAAAATCAGTCTCACTATGGAGAATTAATCCTTCCTTTTTCCTGTTGTCACTTAGTGAGCCTCTCATTTCAAAATGGAAGCTCCAGAGATTTCCATCAAAGCTGGTTTTATAAAGGAAAAATTGTCTTCAAACATTACTGTTTTTAGAGACAGCAAAAAAAAACTTGGAAAGCAAAAAGTCCAGACATTCAAGGTTATGTCCATGTTTGTCTTTCTAAAATATTTAACAAAAATAGAGTACAGTTCACAAATGTGCAGAAATAATTTTTGAATCCGTTTTTCAACAGCATACCATTTGCAGCCTTTTAAAAAATATCAAAATGGTGATATACTTGTTAAAGAGATTTCAGTTCTTGGCAAGCTTTTGTAAACTTTGAGCTGCTTTTTTTCAGGGGGGAAAGAAATCACTTTTTCAAGGATTTAATTAAAAAGTGGAGAACAAGTATAATAGAAAATATGTAAACATTGCGCAAAAAAATTCATTTATTTCTTGTAACAATGGGTTCTTTTCTGTTCCCATCTTCTGTAGTTGAATACTGACACAGGGTTTAGTTCCAGCTCCACCAATGGTTTCCAAAGGCCTCCTTTGGCTGTCTTATGTAGTTAGGCGTCATTTGTTTTGGTTTATTCCCTTAACAGAAAAATCTGCAGCAGGGCAGTCCACAGTGCTAACCAGTGACTTGCGAGAGAATGTATTTGACGCTGTTGCGACCAGGCTGCTGCGGCGGTTAGGAGGAGGGTTGGAGGCTGAGGATGTACATCGCTTTGCTTGCATTAAAGAACAATCAGAATTTAATCCGAATTAGCAAGTCTTTACTCAAGTATTTCCAAAACTCAGCAGATGGAATAGCTATTAAGCAGTGGAGGTAAAGGAAGCAAGCTAGCGTGTGTCGGAGGGCAGGCGGCTTGCTCTAGGAGAGGCCTTGGCTTAGCCATATATGGAAGAGGACATTTTCCTTGTTAACGTTACGGGGAATCTGTGCCCAGAACTGCATTCATCACGCGGATGCATTTCCACAGGAACGTTTCTCTTCCAAATGGTCTTAGTCATAGTTTTAGCACTGTGTCACATCTTTGCTGACTTATTTATATAGTCTGCATGGGCTTGCTGTGCATCCGCTGCTAGTCTGCCCTAAAAAGGTGAACTGTTTATAATTTTCTCCTTTTGGCTAACAGAAAAGGGATTATTAAACTGATGCCAGCAGCTTAGTTTTTTTCTTACTGAAAAGCCTACCCCATTCTGAGCTGTACTTAAAGCAGAACTTCATCTAGAATAACAAAATATCCCTTAATTTGTGGCAAGTATGGTTTATTAAGCACAGAGCATACCTACCATAAAACCAGAAAAGAAAGAACTTAAAAGTTGAGCAACCTGGTAAAGCTTTCCCCTCCAGACTCCTGGTCTAATAGGTGTGCTCCTACACTATGTGACGTCACCCTCTCTTTCTTTAACCTTAATTCAGTCCCTTCATCTGTCTTCCACCTACTTGCATTTCTTGGGTCACAGTTCCCCTCTGATCAAGGTTTGTGGTTACACAGGTTTGATTTAGGTGGTTGCTTACATAGGGGACTTGATAAAACAGCGTTCAGGAAAGAGTTTTGCAAATGAAGAGCTGATCACCCCTACAGCAACGAGCAGAGGGGAAAAATCAGAGTTAGATATGTGCAATAGTGCTCAAAAGTTAAGTAAGGTATAATTCACAATTCAATTTTTTCTTTGTTTTTTTAATCAATAATTTCTTCTGTGCATATACATACATCTAGCAAAGTCATTTCACAGCAAATTCTCCTAATTCTCCTATGTCTAAACTCCCCCTGCCCCCAGCCCTCTGGGTACAGCATCCACTGAAGAGAAGAGTGGGCTGAAGTGATTTATCAGAAAGATTTGAACCATCTAATACTGTTGTTGGATACAATTTGTTAGCAGATGGTTGCGTTCTGTTTGAAACCTTGCCCACCAGATTTTACAGCAGCTATGGCTTCTCCATTAGGGTGAGCTGGATGTGCAAAGTAATAATTATGAATGACTCTAAATGAGTGCGGGAAAACCTAAGCCCAACTGCTGTGCTAATTTAAGCATTGCTCACTTGCTGCTAATTTATATGAATAATACTACTTCTGGAAAATGACAGGTTCATTTTAAAAAACTCTGCCAAATTCACTTTTCCTTGGCTATATTGCAAGATATTTTTTAGAACAAAAAGGTATTAAGAATATTGATGTTTCCAGGATGACTGGAAAGGCTTTAAGAAGCAATAACATTTTAGGGTGACCAAGGAAATTGTCAGCCAGGCTCCAAGTTTTTGGAATTCTTATAATGAATAAAAGAGAAATGGAATTTAAAATAGTACCAAAATTTTTAAGATGTGATAGCTGACCCTGGCTGACTACCTGCTGTTAGAGTAGAAGAAAATTTAGGAAAAAAAAAAAAAGAAATGTCTATTTGAAACCTATTTTTAGAATGTAATCCTAAATCTGGAGTAGTAAGTGAAGTCTCACCACTAATTGGGGAAAATGACAAATCAGTAACTCTAAATTGTGGTTTATAAGCATTCAGATCTTGTCTCATAAAACATATAGATTATGTAGTTTGTATGTATTTATTTTTTTCTGCCGGGCTTTCATTAAGATTTATAGCACTGAACAAAGGGCAGAGTATTTTTTCTTTAATAAGAATGGTACCCATTAATTCTCTGTCGTCTAAAGAAGGTGGTAAAAAAAAAAAAAAAAAAAAAAGGATGGCTGAATTTCTATCAAAGATGCTTTATGTTCCACATTGTGACAGGAAGTTTCTAGTTTGGTGTATAAGGTGCAAAGTTAGGCTGTAAAATGCCCTTTGAAGATTCAGAGGAAAACATATTGGAAGAGTCCTTGATGTTTATCATTGTTAAACGGAGACTTGAACAGAGAAGCTCCATTTCTGTCTTGTATTTCTGTGACATCTTTATTTAGAAGTCTCTCTCTGATAACATTCAGAGCATAAATATTTTTTAGAAGATGTTAACAGATGGTTTTGGGTCCTCCTCCATCCCCTCACCCCCCTCCCCAACTGAACAGCATTACCAAATTTCTTATAGCTTCCTGGTTTACCTGTCATAAGAATATTTGAAAATAATTTAAGAAGCTACTCTGATGCCTTCTAAATATAGTTTAGCCCACAAACATGGTTGTATTAGAGGAAAACTGTCAACCTGATACAACTAAGATAATTTGATTTGCATCTGCTCCGTGTTCCTTGTCTCCTCTGGGACACGATTACATGTCTGCAGTTTCATGCAACTTTTTTTTTTTTTTTTTTTGCTTACCTTTATACGTAAAATCATACAATTTGGTCTTCTGTTTATGTATTTCAGACTAATTTAAAATTGTTCACGTGGGCTGGCGTCCTCTGTTGCTTGATATGGAATGGATTTGCTCAGCAAGGTAAGTCACTTGATTTCATTGCAGTAGGTTAATGTTGCTTTAAAACTATATATATTTAGCAGTTATTTATGTAGATAAGTATATGTTGTTAGACAACTGCTAATGGCAATATGTCAATTGCATCTCATGTTAATAACCTGTCTGTAGTTAGAACTTAGTTTACAAAGACAGAATGAAACAAACTAATATTCTGGTTTTGTTAGGACCTTGTTATAAATGAAGTGACAGATTTGTGTTCTTCGCTAGGTGGAAGTGACTGCATAAAAGCTAATGCAAAATCATGTGGTGAATGTATACAAGCAGGACCAAACTGTGGTTGGTGTAAAAAAACAGTAAGTGTTGCAAAATTCCTTTTATGGTTTGGCTTTTTCCCATGGTTTCAGATTTTAGTAAATACTTTAAATGTATAGAAAACTAAAGAAATGTCTTTTCATTCATAATAGTTTCCTGTAGCTCTTCAATTTGATACTTATTTGTACTTAACAATCCAGATACTATGCTTTTCCTGATGTCCTGGTTTGAGTAGAATTGCTTTTCACAATGTGTTTACTTCTACTTTTTTAAATCTTAGCTGTTTACAGACCTTACAGGCTGTCTCATAGTTATTTAAAATCATTCCAGCATGGAATCTGTCTGGGTATGTTTAATTATATTCTTGCAGTGACATTAGAGTAAGAGGTAAATTTAGACAGACATAGGTAGAGTAGAGGAAGAGATTGAAGGTTTTCTTTTATAAAAGAAAGATGTTCAAATTTTAGTTTTCTGTTGTTGATAGACTTGGGGGAGTAGGAGATTGATTTGTGTGGATGGGTTGTTTGTTTCAGTATGAAACAAAAAGCGTGCTTTCTTATGTAATTTAAAATTAAATTCAGGAAATGTAAAATGTAAGATAATATTAAACTGTGACTTAACCACTATATGCTGAAGGGTCTTCTTCAGGTTAGAAACAGAAGAAAATATTTTCTACAGCTCTTCTTAGAAATGAAAACTGGGAAATTTTCCTGTTTCTTGCTAGAACGTGATGATGTGTATTTATTTCCGTATAGTACCTACTTACTATCCCACAAACCAGCTTAAAAACTTTAGACATTTAATTAAGCTGACTAACTTTAAAACTTGGCCTTCAGCTGTCAGATTTGTTGTAGGTCCTAGTCATCAAGAACTGACAAGCTTTAAGATACATTTATTCATATGCATATTTTGGGGGTGAAAAAATCAGAATTGTCAAGTTTCTACATTAGAGGTCTTTTTTATTCATATTTCAGGCTAGAGGGTTTTTTTAGGTTTGAGGTAATGGTAATTTGTTGTTCAGAACAAGGTTACGTATTGGTTTTTCTTATGGATCTTTCAGATTGAATTTCCCCAAAATAAAAGAGTTCTCTTCTGTCTTTCCCCTGCTCTGTCAGCATATTGCCATTATTTTGTTGTGGAGTGCCAAAGTACACTTACATAATCTTTAATTAAAGCCCTTTGGAGAAAAAAAAAAGCTAAAAGGGAGGGCAGTTGCCAAGTAGGCTGTACAAATAGGTTCACATTATTGACGGCTATGTGAAGATGAGAGCTTTTTCCACCTGCTATCACTTGTAAAGCAGCCAATTTAAAAGGGTGTCCTACTTCTGTCAGAGGTGACAGTGGGCATTTTTTTTCTTTTATCTTGCTTGCATCTTATACACGGATAAGTATAAGTAGGTGCAAGCTCCTGGACTAAACAGTAGTCACTGATGTATTTATTGTAATTGAACATATTTCAGGACTATGTGGTTTGTTGCTGAACTTCAAAATTTAAAAAAAAAAAAGTAAGATGGAGTAGTTGTAAAAAGTATTATTGTGGGTAGAGTGTAACAAATTGCAGATAGCTGTAAACTTGATACTCTTTTGCATGTGTTTTCTAGGACTTTTTGCAAGAAGGAGAACCAACATCTGCCCGATGTGATGACTTGGCAGCGCTAAAGAGTAAAGGCTGTCCTATGGAAGATATAGAAAATCCCAGAGGTAGCAAACAGGTGCTTGAAGACAGAGAAGTAACGAATCGTAAGATAGGTGCTGCAGAGAAGCTGAAACCAGAGGCCATTACACAGATCCAGCCACAAAAATTAGTACTGAAACTAAGAGTCGGTAAGGATAGTTTCATTCTAGTCTTCGGATGATTTTTCTGTCATCACATCTGCATCTTTTGTTTTGAATGCATAACCATTTTATTACAGAAACTACTATTGCTCAGATGACCTGAGTGATAGCAGAGCCATTCAGGTCTGCCCCGGGTGTTTAGATACTCCAAATACTGTTTGATTTTTATGAAAGGTTAGGTACTATCACTTGTTCCCAATAGAACTTATGAGAAAATAGATACAGCATGGATTGATACATACACATCAGATACATATACATTGATTCATCAGAAAGGTAAAACTGTTTTCAGTATTTTGTAGTTGATTTTCTATGGTGTGGCTTCTTGGAATGGAAGTGGAGGAGCGTGCAAAAACTTAGAGAATTTACAAGAGCATTTCATTTTCCTTGAAGTACTGCTGTTGCCTAAAGTCTGCGTGTCTGAACTGAATGGTTTTGTAGTTATGCAGCAAGATTTTTGGATTGCTGCATAAAATACTTTCCAGAGGCTACAGATGTGGACTACAGTAATGAGAAGAAAGTAGTTGTGCACCATTTCCACCCTCTAAAGAGAACTGTATTTCGTTCAAATGAAGCGGAAAAAAAGCCAGGGCTAATAGCTCATACAGTACTTGAGCATAATGGAGATTGTCCTTAAGGAGAGTTCCTAGGTACCGCAGACGCATTCAACAACCACCTTGTATTTGCTTGGAATGAGAGCCGGTACTCGGTGTCAGCTGCTTGGCAGTGATTGCCTTAATAAATGCAAGATGATCTGAAGAAGCTTAGCGTGATGAAGAAAGGAAAGGAATGAAAGTTATTTTACAATTTTGGTATTGCTCCTCTTTATTTCTACTGTGACCCCTTCAGCTTCAAACCAAATTACTGTCCCTCTGTTGACACAGAACTTTCTTCATCAGAACACATGAGGGACCTGGGCAACAAGAATCTGATTACCCAAAAGATTATTAATCTAAAAGATTATAAGTTTATAAGCAGTTCATTTGCTCCTGAGTTCTCTGATGAGGGACTGCATGCTTGCAGAGGGGGATACTTGCTTTCTGTGCAGGCTCTCTTTAACAGTAGCTAAGGAAAATCTAAAGCTTTTAGGTTTGGGTTGGGTTTTTTTTTTGCATTTTGGGTTTGATATTTCTTTTTTTTTTTTTTTGTGAAAACTGTGCTGCATAGCTGCATGATCTATGTGCTATTTACTTTGCCTATCTAATTTTGCTCATATTAAACAAGTACTAGCTAGTTATTAAGCAGACCTAAGCAGCAGCAATATCTTTTATCACTTTTAACTTCAGTGACTGAGGGGGGTGGGGGGGAAAAAACTTCTAATTCTATTCCTTATTCATATATAATAGGCAAAAGAATACTTTTCCATTTCCCAGAGGGTGGTAGGCGGGGTGGTGGTGTAATTCTTCTGCAGTGTCTTTCAACATCAGAGTGACACTACATGCTTCTGTTGGCAAAACTCGGAGTTTGGGCTTACAATTGCAACAAATAGTAACTTGCCATTATCTCACTGCCATTTTTGTGCTCTTAGCCTGTATTTGATGCGAAGTAACTTGAAATATTCCACCCAGAACTGATTTTTCTTTTATAAACCTATTTAAACATTTTATGTTTTTTAAACTAAACCCTGAGAATTTTTGTAGTCATCTTGAATGCACATAGATACTGAAAATTTGTGCTATTAGATCTTACAGGAACCTTGTTAAAATTATTGGAAGTATGAAGATTTGAAATTTTACAGCAACTAAGAGAGACATGATTTGTGTCAGGCTAGTATTTTCTATAGGAAGATAAAGTTGGACATTTGAAATAAATACTTGAAATTTTTTCGCTCCTGATTTGATGTTAAGCATTTCAGTTAATGGGAGAAAAAAATCACCTCTAGTTCAAAACCTCCATTAGTATTTCAAAGACTTTCCTTAAAAAGGCATCTTTCTTGTCAATGCAGTTGCAGAATTTTTAGTGGTTTTTATTTGTTGTTTAATCTCTGAAACAGGCGAACCTCAAACATTTTCATTAAAATTTAAGAGAGCTGAAGACTACCCCATTGATCTGTATTATCTTATGGATCTCTCCTATTCTATGAAAGATGACTTAGAGAATGTGAAAAGTCTCGGAACGGCTCTGATGTTAGAAATGGAAAAAATAACTTCAGACTTTCGAATTGGTAAGAAAGATTTGCCTATTCTAAAAAAAAAAAAAAAAATCAAGTTTCCTTCCTGATGTTTTTCACATGATTATGTATGAAAAGTACTTTTGTTCAAAATTAGCGGTATTATGAGAGATATTTTAATACATAGAACCTGTTGAGGAACTTAAGAGTATCTGGTGTTGATGGAGAAAGTGGAAAGTAAACAAGTGTGAGAGTTATTTCTGATGTCAGTTCACCTATAATGCATTTGCATTCTATTGTGTCATAATATAAATAAGAGACTTACATTTAATATAAATAAGAAACTTACATTCTTCAACTTAAATGGTTTTTATTGCTCTGTCTTAGGCTTTGGCTCTTTTGTGGAGAAAACTGTGATGCCATATATCAGTACAACACCAGCCAAACTCCGAAATCCTTGTACAGGTGACCAGAACTGTACGAGTCCATTTAGCTATAAAAATGTGCTCAGCCTTACCAGTGAAGGAAATAAATTCAATGAACTTGTAGGTAAACAGCACATTTCTGGGAATTTAGATTCTCCTGAAGGTGGATTTGATGCAATAATGCAGGTTGCAGTTTGTGGGGTAAGTGTGTATTGGTTTTCTTTACTGCTCTATTAGATTAAATTATTTGAACACAGCCTTAGTGTTTTATGGTCACTGACGTTTGAACATGTCACCTCATGCTCGCAAGACATGGTAGACTAGGCAGAATGCATGGAAGCATTTGTCTTTTGTAGAGACCTCTAGTGAGTGAGTGAAACCCGGAAATGTGAAAGTGCTGATTAGAGGTCATGTTCACAGCAGACAGATGCATTCCAAAGGCAAAGTTTTTAAAGTTTTCTCATAAGAGTAAAAATTCTGCTCGAAAGTGTATGAAGTTCTGAGGAAGCACTATTCTCAAATTACTTCAAAGCTTTATGTGCTTCTTGTAGCTGTTGTTTCAGAATAGTTTGGTGAATTGTAACTTCTGCTAGCTTCTCAGACAGAAGTAGATAGAAACCTGATTTTTGTTTATTTTTGAAGATCTGATCTAGATCACTGCATTCTTCTTTGATGTTTCCATAGTCTGACAGACCATTCTGTGCACCTGTACAACATGGACTCCCAAAAAACTGATATCCAAGTTTACTGCTTTGTTAACATATTATTATGCTGTTGATCAATGGAGTTGGGACTTTCTGAAACAATCTGGAGTCTTATTTTAAAAGTACACTGTTAATCATAAGCCTTCTGGGGCTTTTTGTTGGTTTTTATTTTTTGTGGTAACTGATATTCATGTGGCTTTTTTTATATGGCCTTCTCCCCTTAAATTAACTGAATTAACTGAAAGAATTTAAAAAAAAAAAATAGGAAAGGGCAGGTTACAGAATTAGGCCCTGCAGTTGTGGGCCAGGATGCTGGTGGGATAGTGAAAAAGGGCAGTCCTCCTGGCAAGCACTGCCCTGGGTCTGAATCTGGACTGGATAGGCAAAGCCTGGTGATTTTTCAGAGCCCAACTCTGAGCAAGCCACAGTCTTCCAGTTCAAGATTGCAGTAGTGCTTCACACAGTAACATTGTCCTCTGTGCTCAGGCTGTGGCGTAGTGACATAGAAGTGGACTTGGGGGCGTTTCAGACCTGAACTGACGTGCCCCATTTCTAAAACCCTGTCACTCAGATACTCTAGTGAGAGCTGAACAGACCAAAGTACGTCTCAAAGAATGTTTCATGCCTTGGTGAAAAACCTACAGCAGATGTTTTGGAGCAGACATTTAATTAAATGGAAGTGCTTTTTAAGGTTTGAGTGAATTATATGATTTCCAGGGTGACGCTTTTACAGTATGGTTTCTCCTAAGTCTGTCTACTTTTTCATGCATGTATCTCTCAAGTGTCAGTTCCCATTGCTATAAAATAGATCAGTGGAAAATACTAAAAAACCATTTGTTTGTTTCTCAAGGAACAAATTGGCTGGAGAAATGTTACAAGACTATTAGTGTTTTCCACGGATGCTGGATTTCACTTTGCAGGAGATGGTAAACTTGGTGGAATTGTTTTACCAAATGATGGGAAATGTCACCTGGAAAATAATATGTACACAATGAGCCACTATTATGTAAGTCTTTACATTATGTTCTAGGGAGATTAATATTTTCTGATACTTAAGCTCAAAAAACCTCATTAGGTCATCTGATATGGTTTCAGGCTGCTACATCTTTTGAACTTTACCCATTTACCTCTGTATTACCTCAAGTGACTTTAGCTTAACTAGAGCAAATGTGCAAGAATTAATTCAGTCTTAATTGGAAAATGTCAAGCAATTGCAGCTTTCACACTATGATTTGTGTTGTTGGATTTGAACCTTTTTAATAATTATTAATCATGCAAGTCTACTGACAAAATGTGGTGGCTCTGTCCCATTATTTTGTCTTTTCACTAGTCTTTGTGTTCAGAAGTATTTTACTAGTGTAAAAAATACTGTAAAATAGAGAGCTTCTTGTCAGTTTTTTAAAGACTGCTTGAAATCTTATGATGCAAAGTTTATGATAAAAATATGCTTAACAGCATTGCCTTAATGGTTTATTGATAGGTAGATCAGAAAAAAGGTGAAAAGAAAAACATATACTGGATGGGGCGAACACAATAAGCTTTACAAAGTTTTTGTATTCATACATTTCTAAAGTTAAGTGAGTGTTGTTCAATAACAACCTAAAATTAATTTAGCTTTATTTGATCTTTTCTTTATGAAACAGTTTAAAAGGTAGTGGTTTTCACTTCGTATGGAAAACTACCAAAGGTAATTTTCTGAGAACATTGAGATTAGGATTTAACTTGGAGACTTTAAATGGCAGGGAATAAGATAATGTTATTGTAGTCCCTTCTGAACGACACCTGTCTTCATGGGGCATATATGGAATCTTTTCAAGGCATGTTTGTTTGCAGGGATTGTTTTTCTTTAGAGCTGTAACATAAGCTGGATAGTCAGAAATCTTACATATGTTCCTAAAGGTGATTTGTGTTTATGATGTCAAAATCTTTTTGATTTTTTTCTAGCATGTGTCCCAAATTTGCATTGTATTTTATGCTTGTTTTTTACAGGATTATCCTTCTATTGCTCATCTGGTACAGAAACTCAGTGAGAACAATATTCAGACAATCTTTGCTGTTACGGAAGAGTTTCAGGCAGTTTATAAGGTAAAGATAAATAACACATATTTCTGGTCTCTGTACTTCTTTCCCTCAGGCACTAAGATTGACTCAGATGTGCTCTGAAACCATTAAAATTTCTTGATTTGAAATTAAAAGAAGTATGGAAGTGATTGTGGAATTAATATTTTGCTATTCATGTTTTTGTGATTAAGCCTTCTCGACTTGTTCAGATTGATACTGAGTGCACATGTAACTTCCAAGGAGAAAGTGCCCCTCCTCCTTGTCTCTCTCTATAGGTAGGAAAGAGAAAAAAGTGCTATTTTTTATGAATGTTTTTACAGCAAAATAGCTGAAGGGGGTGTGGACACTGAATCAAGAGACACACTTATGAAAGAGCGTATTTTGTTCTTTGTGGTCTGTTTATATTCCTGATGTTTAAAATTAACAAAGCTGCTATTGTGAAATAGGAAATTACTGTGTAAAAGAGATGCATATTTTTCCTCGTTTTAACCGACAAGGTATTTTTCTTTTTTTACTTATATTCAGATTCTAAGTTTTTTCTTTTAAATTGGAAACTATCTTTTATCTGCCTATCTTTAGTGCACTAGAAGTGTGGCGCTGCTTCTTTAAGATCTTGAACATATACTGTGTGTAGTCAACTTGTGCAAGAGAAGGCCTTAGGATTCTGTTACCAAATTTAACGTGAAAACGCGGCAGAGAAAAGGCTGTATATTTGTTTATACTAGTAGTGCTATGTATAACCTCAAAAATCCTGAGGAACACTGGCAACAGTTTAGCCTTGTTTTTTGAAGTACTGGGTCTTGACTAATCCACTAAAGCATTATATCACCCAACAGATACTTGTACTACAAATTATACTTTGTTAGTAAAGCTGTAATTTTCATTTTACTTTTGTAAATATTGAAAGGAATTGAAAAACCTGATACCTAAATCTGCAGTGGGAACATTGTCTTCAAACTCCAGCAATGTGATTCAGCTGATCATTGATGCGTACAATGTAAGTTCAGATTTTATTTGGGTTGTATTCATTTTCTTTTTTCTAAGTTGTTACGAGTTTTTCAGGCAGATACTCACAAGGTGGATTTTATTTTTTTCAAAATAGAAAGTTGTTAAATATGCAACCATTGCAATAAATTCACATTAGACGTATAGACACTATGACAAGAAAAGGTTAGATGACTAGAAAGATGCTCTTAAAGCCACTTAAAACACAAGTACAAAGGAAATGCTGTCAGTTGTGTTTTCCCTTTTTAAAAAAAAACAAAATGCACTGTTTCTTCAGCATCTTCAGTTCTTTGCCTTCCTTCCGTGTGGAAGAGAAAAGGGCCATTTTGCAACCTCTTGACCCCAAAGAAAATGTCTACATCAGCCTCTGGGACTGCTGGGTTTGACCCCCAAATATTTTCTTCATGGCTGTGTTGTGTAAAGGAGTCCAATTTCTCCTTTGGATAATGTGGGGCAAACCAGTGCCTCCGATGTCTGTAGAGACCTGCCCTGACCCTGTATAACAGGGTTCAGCCATGAGAAGGGGTCACTATGGGCAGCCCTGGGATGGTGTTGGAAGTACATAATTCCGTTGTGTATTCCATGGGATTGGTACTTAGACTATGCATAGTTGTATAATCTCTTTTCATCAGCAAAATGCTTATGCAACTCAATTAGAAGTTAGCTAATAACTGTTGTTTTAGTCCCTTTCTTCAGAGGTTATCCTAGAAAACAGTAAGCTACCAAAAGGAGTGACAATCAGTTATAAGTCTTTCTGCAAGAATGGAGTGAATGACACACAAGAAGATGGAAGGAAATGTTCTAACATTTCAATTGGAGATGAGGTAATTTACAGTATATATGCTGCTACACACATTCATTTAAAATGTCCAACACTTGGTATTTTTTTTACAGACAGAACTCCTTTAAGTAGTATTTCACTCCATTTATTTTTCTTTGCAGGTTAAATTTGAGATTAATGTAACAGCTAATGAATGTCCAAAGAAAGGACAAAATGAAACAATTAAAATTAAACCACTGGGATTCACTGAAGAAGTGGAAATTAATCTCCAGTTCATCTGTGAATGTCAGTGTCAAAGTGAAGGAGAACCTAATAGTCCAGCCTGCCACGAAGGAAATGGAACATTCGAATGTGGTGCATGCAGGTAAATAAGTAGGCATTTTATTTATTTTTGCAAAAGGGAAATAGGAGCAAGACCTTTGTTTCTTTAATTAGAATTTGTTTGGTTTTACTAATTTATTTTTTTTTTTTTTTTTAGTGAAAGGACAAGAATTACAGGCTTGTTTATTTTAGAATATTTTGACATGCTCTCTTATCTCTGCAAATAATCCATATGCTGGAATTCATAATGTTGATCATTAGATTGGCACTATTGTACAAATCAGAATTGGAATTTGGCCTTGAGTCATTCCTTTAAATATTATAGGTCTTACTGCTTTTTCTGTTTCTTCATTTGATTTTGAAGCGAAATTATGGATTTGTAGAATAAAATGAATGGCGTTGATCTCAGATATTTTTGCAAGTATTCATACTGATCTAGTTATATCCTCCTAATGTGAGGTCTGCTGACTGAGAAATTCAAAGGCTTCCTAGTTTTTTTGGTAGGAGCTCCTACCCAGATTGGCACCAATTGTTTCATATCAGGGAAGAGTAAAAAGTCGTAAAAGAACAACCTTTTATTTTGGATGACATCCTCAGTCTCTTCTCCCTACTTTATTTCAAACTTTTGGGGTCTTATTACAATGTTTCTTCTAATTGATTAATCGATAAATGTTTCAGACTATGTATAAATTTTTTATATACGTATGCCTTTGAAATGTCTATTATTGCCCATCATAGGATTAGATTAGGGGTGTATTCCTTATTACACATTTGAAAATTAAGTAAAATGATGCTGGATTTTCTGGAATTACACACAATGAATGACATACAATGAAAGCAAAGCAAGATCTTCGAGTTTCAGTGGAGACTGGTTGAAGATCAACCTAGTAAGTCAAGGGTCTCGCCTTTTTTTCTTTTTCTCCTCAAAGAAACCTACAGCAAAAATGAAAACTTCTTCTTAGAAATGCTTGAGATGAGAATGGTAAGAACAGAAATGAATTTAAGTATTTCTATAGGAAAACAAGATCCAGGACTTTAGAAAACAATATTGGTTCCTGCTCAATTAACTGTAACTGAAATAAAACTTGTAAGTCTCATTCCTCATGGTTTGATATGTGGCTATTATTAAAAATATAGCAAAAGATACTGAGTTCAGTCTTAGAGGACTTTTGTTGTTGAACTGGCTAACATCTGCCTGGTGAATTTGTTGCTGGCAGTTAACAGGGTGTTTGAAAGACTGAGACATGGTGCTCTAACTGCTCAGTATTCTGTAAGTTGAGGAATAAGCCACTTTGGGCTCTAAATACTGGATGCATTGCTCCACTTTGCAGGCAGTTTTTGATGTTCCCTTTAAATAAGGAGAGCAGATTTTTCCCATTTTTGTAGAAAGACTTATTAAAGTTGGTGTCAGTGGCACTGGTGTCCCCATTATTTCACAGAGGGAAGAACAGACCCATGGGTAAGAACAGCCTTTTGCTTTTGCAAGTTTCCCAATGGCAGCATTGTCTCTGGTTGACGCCCCACAACAGTTCATCAATCACTGCTGGGAACAAGAACAACCTCCCTTTGTTCATTGATATTTTAACCTTGATAATGAGAAGTGCTGATCCCCAAAGATCTCAGCTCAGCAGCTCTGAAGATCATCTACTCTCCTGCCTAATTGCTGTTCATGGGAAATCTTTTCATTGAAAGATGACAGCAGCTACAGTGAACAGTCACTGTCACTTAAAATAATTATTGTTCAGTCACATGAGAGGGATTAATAGTGGTTATGTGGCAATTTAGTTAGAGGTGGTGACACATAGTTTCTCACCTGGAACAAGTTATCAGCGAAAGAGCAACTTAGTACAGTTTGCTCCAGTGGCTTCAAGAATGGCTACATAGATGTCAGCTGGAAATCTCATTTGAAGTTTAACTCAGAATATCCCTTGAGATAATAATCACTTTTACTCCTGTTCTTTGTGCTATTTTTGCAGTATTTTTATTGTATGACTTATAACTAAGTTTATATTTTCGGTCATGTTTTTACCTTGCAGGTGTAATGAAGGACGTATTGGAAGACTATGTGAATGTAGTACAGATGAAGTAAATAGTGAGGATATGGATGCTTACTGCAGGAGGGAGAACAGCACAGAAATATGCAGTAACAATGGAGAATGCATTTGTGGACAATGTGTGTGCAAGAAAAGAGAAAACACCAATGAAGTGTATTCTGGCAAATATTGTGAATGTGATAACTTCAACTGTGATCGATCAAATGGTTTGATTTGTGGAGGTGAGAAATTACTTCAGAGTTTTCTGTGGGCAGAACTGGCCAGCAGTTTACAAGTCTGTCAACTCTACCCTGTAGAATAGTTATACTTAGCTTAGAGATCCTAGCTACTTGATAACAGAGATGAGAATATCCACAGATTTAGTGGTTGAAATATCTATTAATAAAACAGCTCTCTGTGATCATGAACACACAGTGTGTTAATACACATTTCACCTTCATTGAATCGCAGCTCCGAGAAGGATGTAAAGTGAACTTGACTTCTGTTTATTACAGAATTACCCTCAGGTATTATAGTAAAGAATGCTGAGACAACTGGCCTGAGATTATAATGTTGTACTGGCTCAGTGTAACCACTGCGTCAATAAAAAGAGAAATTGACCTCATCTTACTTGTAATAGTGAGTGCTTGACTCGGTGCTTGACAAGATACCAGTGAGATGCTATCTTGAGACTATTCTGAAAGGTAAGTGAAGATTAGAACCTGCAAGATCCAGAAAAACACCTTAAGTGCTTGAAATAAGACTATGATGGCAGTTAATTCACAAAATCAAAAGCAATTTAGAAAATCCTCCAGCAGCCAGTGTCTACATTATTTTGCTGCGTGTATTTTTGTCCTATAGCTTCCCTAGGCTGCTTTGCACGTGGAGGTGCCTGGCAGGAGTGTAACTACTACCTCAATTTTGACTGTGATACAGTCAAAGAATAAATAGAGAATAAAACAGAGAAACCACTAAGCTTTAACTGAATTATGAGAATACCTCATCTGTCTGATCTGCTCAGAATACACCTGTTGCTCAGCAGCTACACAAAGGATAGGAGCAATGGTGGTGGTGTTGCAAAATATATGGTGGCAGATGAGTGTTGACTTAAACACTTTTCTCTCCTTCTCCATTGAGTATAGTAGCTAAAGATCTTCCATTTCATCCAAATTGCCCTTCTGAAGATACAGGTATCTTGTTTCCTCTGTAGGGAGCGCAAGGAGCATAAAGTTTGGTTGGGTGGATAAGGTCAGAAGTACAGCAGCTGAATGGTGGTGTTCTAGGAAGCCAAAGGTGTTTCGTTTTCCTGTGTTGTGAAGTCAAAGTGCATTCCTCATCTTTGTAGATGTTGCCTTATAAATTTACGTAGTGGTAGATATGAAGACAGTAGTGATCAATGCATCTATATACGTAGGAAATTGTGAACTGAAGCAGTGCTGTAATGCTATCCACCCAGGAGATATGGCTATCACATTATATTGTTCTTGATCAGTTTTCACTAGTCTTGTTATTTTGTTTATGAAAGGAAATCTAGATGTAGAAGAATGGGAATAGGGGAGGAATTCCTCTAAGTAATTTTTTTCGAGGAGCTAAAATTTATTTTGTAGCTCTTAAATCATTGGTGTCTTCATTATCTCTCCACCTAGGTTTTCTTTTCCCTGTATCCTGATACGGTGAACATTTATTTCTTCTTACTGTCACAAATCTTATGTTTTATGTAAGACTTCATTTCACTGAAATATCTTTTCAATGCACAGGAAATGGTATCTGCAAATGCAGAGTGTGCGAGTGTTTCCCCAACTTCACTGGTAGTGCATGCGATTGTTCTTTGGATACTTTTCCGTGTATGGCATCTAATGGGCAGATCTGCAATGGGAGAGGAACCTGTGAATGTGGCACCTGCAATTGTACAGATCCCAAATTCCAAGGCCCAACATGTGAAATGTGTCAAACTTGCCTCGGTGTCTGTGCAGAGCACAAGTAAGTGTGTAGAAAACCAAGTACCAGCTCCTATGTATTTGAGTTTGTGATATCTACATCTGCAGAATTTTTTAATTGAGGTTTTTGATACTGTGCTTTATTCTGCCCTGAAATTAGGGACATCGTATCATATCATCCATTTAGACAATAAACGTGGTTGAGTGAGAATCAATAGTTACAAGTGAAACGTTATTAATACGGTATTTTGATTGCTTCCAGGTAGGCTGATGATTTCTTAAATTCTTTC
>NW_010100827.1:0-1072 GCF_000699245.1 Pterocles gutturalis
GATGGATGGAGCCGCCGAGACCTCCCGCGTTCCCAGCGCTCACGATTTTAATGGAGCACGATCCACTTCACCGGGAGATCGGAGGCTGCTGGGGAACTGCTGGGCCACGTCCTGGGCACATGTGAAATGGCCCAGAGGTGGCCTGGGAATTGTCCCCTTCTGAGCAGAGCCCGTGCTAGAAGGACTGGCCGTGGGTGCTGGAGCAGTACTCCACGTAGTCAAACTCCTTGACGGGGAATGTCAAGGCACTCCACTTCTTGTACCTCCTCTTCTCAGCTGGCGTCTCCACCACGAAGTTCTTGATGCAGAGGATTGGCAGCTTCACCTGCCGGTAGATCATCTCCATACCCCAGTCCTGCGTGGGCAGGGAGGGGACAGTCACACAGCATCCTGGGGTTGCAGGGCCACCCTCACCTGGGGTGGAGGCAGGTCCCAGCTCCCAGAGTACATCCCCCTTTGGGGACAGCTCCCCGTGTCCATGTCCCTAATGTGCATCATGCACATCACACGGACACATGCTGAACGGAGACACAGCTCCGTCCCTCAGCCAGGAGCTGGGCACAAGGCTCGGCCCATCCTGCCCTCCCAGTGCCGCCGGTGCAGCAGCCATGGGGACATTGCCGTAAAAAAAAATGCACTCACTGCATGCGATGCGGCAGCCGGGCTCCCAGTCCCTGAATGTCCGCTGGAACTGGATTTTCCCAGGTATGACTCTGTAATACAGCCTGCAAGGAAGGGGCCAAAGGATGCTCTAAGGGGGATGGTCCAGGAGACAGAGCAGTATGCCTTCTCCCGTCGTCACACAGTCCCACAAAGCTCCAAAACCTCCCTGGACCCGTGGTCCCAGGAAAGAGCTGGCAGCGGGCTGCTTTCCCCCCCTGGTGGAGGCCACGGCTGACAGCCAGGCTCTGCCCGCCCGCACCCAGCTCCTACCTGAAGTCAGGGTTGATGTTGACATGGTGCATGCCCTCCACGGTGCGGATGTCACTCCCGCGGCACACCGCCACGTTGCAGTTGATGCAGTAGAGGAGAACGGTGTCCGGGTCGTGCAGCCGGCGCCGCTCGCTGCTGC
>NW_010100827.1:1182-1500 GCF_000699245.1 Pterocles gutturalis
CCGGCAAGAGATGGACGTGGGGTAAGACGAAAAGCCACAGGACAGGACGGGCAAGAAGGGATGGGTAAGATGGGATGAGCATGTGTTGCCCCATTCACCTGATGCTGCCCCCTCATAGGAACCGTTCCTGCCCCAGGGGGATAGCCAGCAGCCGAAACCATGGCACGGAGGGCTGTGTCCAAGCAGAGGCGCTGCCTGGCCCCCCCTGGTGCATGGCACAGTGCCCAGAGCTCACCTTGAGGCGGTACTCCTGCTCGGGCATGGCTTGCACCGCCCTGACCGCCCTCTCCATCAGTGCCACCAGCTCCTCGTTGAGCA
>NW_010100827.1:1551-1752 GCF_000699245.1 Pterocles gutturalis
TTCGGCAGGGACCCGGCCCCGGGCCTGCAGCGTAAGGACCAAACGCTGTAGTCAGCAGGGGAGGGCCATGGCTGACCCCCCCACCTCCCCATGCCACCCTGCAGGGATGGATCCACCCCCCGCACCCGCGGCACCTCGCCAAAGGGATGCTCTGCCAGGGGCTGCGGTCGTTCCCAGGGAGCTGCCGGTGGGCACAGGGGG
>NW_010100828.1:0-6137 GCF_000699245.1 Pterocles gutturalis
CCCTCCTTCCCTCTCTCTATAGATTCTGGGACTTTTCCAAGCCTAACCCTTTGCTCGAAACAGTTGAGCATCATACTGAATTTACGTGTGGACTGGATTTAAGTCTTCACAACTGTGGTCAGGTAAGAGCTGAGATGAATTTGCTTTTCACTTGCCTGTTACAGCCACTGTGGTCATGGCTGGACTGCAGGACTCAGATCCTGAATAAGAGCCACCAAATTGCAAAAAGCTTCTGGAAGTGAGTCTGGCTGAATGCTTATTAAATAAACCTCACTTTAGGTCCATTTTTATTTATAAAGCAGTTACTTGCATTGGGTAGGAGAGGAGGACAGGACAGATAGAATTGCAAAATCAGATAGCTGAAAGCCACGGTGAGCTCAGGGAAAATGAGGTAGTTTTGTTTCAGACAGAGGAGTAATAGAGAAGGGCCTAGAATGCCAAGCTGAAATACAGAGCTTTCTTCCATCTCCTTAGAATGTCAAGTTAAACACTGGTGGTGTCACACATGATACCTAGACCTGGTTTGTCATAACATTTGGAGTAGTAGGAGAGGCTTAATACATAGTTAGAATTCTAAAACTCTCAGTTATTAATGTGAATGAGCAGAATCCTTTTTATCAGGGGCACTTGTTTGTGTACTGCTTGTGGTAGGATTCTCTTCTGCTTCTGTTGCTACAGTTGTTTCTGTTTGGTAAACAGAGGATTATTGTTTGTAGTATGAACTCTTTTTTTTTCAGGCAAGAAAGGCAGAAAAATTAAAGCTAATTATGTGCTTTAAAATGAGAAAGTCTATAGTTTTCACACAGAAATTACTATCACCAAGTTAACCGTAACTAATGCACTACTTAATGTGCCACAGATATAATTTCCATCTGGGTTCCTTTCTAATTCACAGTGAAATTAATTTTTTACCCCAGATGAAAATGCCTTGTAACATCTGTGTTAAAATTCTGATTGGACAAAGCAAATAAAGCCATTGTAATTTCCGCTCCTGATAAAATGAAACAGAAGAAAGGTATAAGTTTGGCAAAATACTTAATGCACGTGGAACTGTTGTAGCCAAATGCTAGCTTAAAGAGTTTCCTGCCTGGTTGCTTGTTCCCTTAATTCTGTTGCCTCAGAGGTGCTGCAGTAACTGCTTAGGAGGCCATGCTGTGAACCTCAGAGAGGAATTTCTAAGGCTGAAAAAAAAAATCTCAAGTTTCAGATTATTTTTAATTGGGACAGGGCAATAATAACTTAAAGGCCAGTTGCTGGCAATTAAAGCTTCATCCCAAGTGAGTGCATAGCTACTGTTCTGGCTGACTTGGGTCCAGAGGGAGCAACAAGCATAGTGTAGTACATTAGGACCTTGCAGTGCTACACCACTGCACGCTCTGAGCCCAGTTCAGCTTTCCATTAAGTTGGTCTGGGGTTTGCCATGGATCTGAATGAGGCAAGAAGATTTTTCTTCATTTTGTATTGAGGATGTGATTATGTCTTCATTATAAGCCTGTTGCATAGAGCCCTGTATGTTACAGAATGGGTCTCCGTAGATGGTGCTTCTGACTGTCTGGCTAGATATGACTTCTTTTTGTATTATTTATCTGTCAAACTTGTGAGTTACTGCTACATGGATATTCTTTCTTCTGTAACTGCAATGTATGGAATAGCCTTCTTGGAACAAGGCAAAGTAAATGCTCATTGATGATAGATAATGAATTGAAAGCACACAGCTGCACATGCACTTGTCTGTTGGAAAAAAGAAAATGATGGTGTGCATACCCTTCTACATTAGGGCATTCATACATGCAGGTATTTCTTCCCCTCCCCCCCCGCCCCGAAATTCTACAAGTCCAGTGTTGGACTTTGTGCACAAAATCTGTAAATCTGGGTACATATCCATATACACTGCATGCCAATGTGCCTTCCAGACAGAAGTTTGGCATCTGCAACAGCTTGAATATTCCTCTGTTTTTTTCTGTTGAGTTGATTTAATGTATTGTGAGGATTGGATATTACAGCAATGCAAAATGTAAACATTCTGTTTTTAAAAATAAGTTTGAAAACCCATGATAGAATTTAACTGTAACTACAAGATGAAGAATGAACACTTACTGAGTAGTTGCTCCCAGTATGAGCACTTGCAGCCTTTCCCTGGCTTCTACATCAATCCAGTGAAGATTATTTGCTTAAATTTTATGCTGTTGTTCCCAATATGTAGGTTGCCTTCATGTCTGCTCTCTATCAAGACCTGATAATGAGCCCCATTCATTGTTGTTCCTCATGCATTTGTATGATTTGTGATTTTCACTTTGTTTTATAAGGAGTTACAACTTGAGATTTGAACTGTTTCTCTTCTCTATCCATGTAGGGTATTTTATTCATAATGGACAAGCTATTAATTTATAGTCAAATTAAGTACCATTCTGGTCATTAACCTTTGCTTTCATTCTTAATGATATTTTTGTTGTCTAGCCAGATCATATTTTCTTTGGCTTTGCCCAATGAGTTTCAGCATATTTGAAGTATCTTTTACATGTCAAGGGAAAATCAGTCTGTACTTCTGAAAAAGTATTCAAAATAGATAACTGTGATTAAGTATCTGATCTAGGAATTACAAGATATTTTTGGGGAACTGATAGAGCTTTGAACAGGGTCTGTGTTACACTGTCCTTTTGATCCAGCTTTTGTGAACCTTTGCTTTCCTCTCCCTAAAGCTACAGGGTATCACCAGCATGTTGTGCCATACCACAGCCTACGCCTTCCTTCCACCTGGCCTGAGGCAGTTAGAACTGAGCTTAGGTGCCTGCTTTGTAGCATCAGTCTGATCCCATAAAACGTTGCTGTACTTATGGTATCAGGACTTTTCTCATGGCATCAGTATCACTAAAATTTTAAAAGCTATAATTTCGTACTAGATTCAGGTTGATCAGAGCCAAACCATATGCACTTGAGCTGCATCCCTTGACAGGAAGTGAAATCGAGTTCTAAATTCTTCTAGCTTCATGGAGAAATTTTTGATCATCTGTCAAGTTTTGGTGTACAGGTTTGTTCTGCTGTTTTCTGTGTGCAGCTTGTGCAACGTGCCACATTAGCTATGCCAACACAGCAAGCAGGAGATGGACGAGAGAGGGGCTGCTGAAGTTGGCTTAACCAATATAGACAAATACAAATGTAGAAGATGTCTTTAGTGAGGCTGGTTTGCTATGTGTTTTGCTGTTCATTTAAATTAATTGTGCATGCTCAACAGGCCCAGAAATGTTGACTATTTCATATAAAAGTGGAGTTACATCTTGTGGAAATGTACAGAAAATCAGAGACTTTCTCTGCTTTTTTATTTTGATCGCTTGCTCTTATCTTTTACACTTAATTGCCAAGGATCTAATAGTTTCCACCCAGCTGTTGTGGCTGTCACACTGCTATAATTGTATCACTCTCTGTACTTCATTTTAATCTCTCCTTATGGTCTTTCTCCAGTTATCAGTTAGTGATCCTCTGACATAAAAAAAAATCCTATAGCATCTGTTCTTTTACTTAATTTCAGAGTGGATTTTTGCATGGAAAGATCAAATTTAAGTAGCTGTAAATGTTAAACCAATTTGAACTCTTTTATAGAGTTAGAGGGGGGAAAGGGAGGCAACATTTCTTACCGGTGCTTATTGTATGTCTGAAGTACTGGGAAGCCCGCCACACAAACCCAATACACTTCGCAATCTGAAAAACAATGCCCCTCAAGTCCTTTTACCTTTTCTCTCCTTAAGAAAGAAAATGATTTCTTAAGCAAAATTTGTAACATCTGTTTCTGATTACTGTAGTTTGAACCTAGATCTTCATAAGAACTTCTGGTCTAGGGTGTTTTATTCTGGCCCTACTGGAAATAATAATTAAATCAATGTGTGTTTTTTCAAAAGTAATTTAAAAAACTATCAGTGTTATTGCACATTGCAAATAAAAAGTTTTAATTTATGAACTGCCCTCACTTTCACTCTTGGGTGAAATCCATCGTGTGTGGATTACCTTGGCAACTGTTGACAAAAACAAAAGGCCACAGTAGTGGTTTGGATTTTCTCCTACAAAATAGGTATTGAATGCATTTAAACTCATGCATGATCCATTATGCACTTAACCAGCCAGTTTTAATGAGGGAGGAGATCTTCTGCCTGCTGCATCTTGTTAAATGCTTCCAATCAAACAAATGTAGTGCTATAAGAGAAATAACTTCTACTCTTTTTTTTTTTTTCTAAGTGTATGAAGTGTGAATGTGGACTAAGGCCAAAACCCTTTTCTGGTCCGAAGGTGGAATATGAGGAATGTTCACCTGTGAAAGTAATTTGATGAGTAGCAAACGTAATAGCTTGCTTTGTCTCCACTTAATCTCCATCCCACACACTTACAGAGGATGCTCAGGACCCTTCAAAAATACATAATAATTATATAAAAAGACTGTTAAATTCAGTATGAAAAGACACAGATGATAAGAACCTAAAAGAGTAACAGAAACACAACATCAATGGAAGCGAAGAACTGAATACTTTTTTCACTGTCTCTTCTACAGAAAAAGGCAGGTCTTATTAGCTTTATTTGAAAAAAGGATGGGATGGAGAAAAGTTGAGAAATGGGTCACTGTCAGACACATTTGCATATTATCCTATGATTTATTATGAGCACTCTGGAAGCTGAGTGACACCAAGATACTTCTGGAAATAGTAATCTAGAGAGGGCTGTACTTTCTTCTGATTAAGCTTCTTCATAGAGGGGTTACTGAACTAAGAGTTTTTAGTTGTTCTTTTGAATGTATTTAATCTGGTTAGGGCTTTGGGGTTTACTGTGCCTTCAAATATTGAAAAAAGTTAGCTACTAACCTGGGGGATTTCTCTTGTTTTCGTGCTTCTTCTGAACAGTAAAGAGACAGAATATCATGCAGGTAATTGTTCTAGACTGAATGGATTGCCCTCAGGTGCTGGAAAAGGTCTAAGTCTATTGCAAAGCAAGACAATTGTGATGAACAGGAAACAGAAGGCCTGCCAGAGGAGTAAATCTGTTAGTGAGTCAATGGAAATGGCTTTGATAAATGCATGGATGTCAATATTAAATCAATTGGTGGGAAACATTCTGGACAAGGATAAACACTTCAATAAAATACAGAATAGCTGTTTAATTTGATTTAAACTATGATTTTTCTAGTCAAACAGCTTCCTGTGATGACTGCAGTTTTTTGTTTGTTTACTTGTCTTTTGGCTTTACTTGAAGGGAAATAGAGTGATCCCCATTTTATGTGGTCCAGATAGAACTGCTTAAAACTCTACTGGCAGATAACTGGGCATGATGTTTTTTCTTCAGTAATAACAGTACAGTACCCCTAGCATATATAGTAGTACTGCAACTTTGCTACTGAAATAAAACCATTAGATGAGTAGTAAATGTCATTTTGTTAGGCTGCTTTTGTCCCATATAGCTTTAGTTATAATTAAAATTTCCAGGTTTAGAATGCTTTTCCTGTTGGCATCATTTCTTGATGTAATTTACCAGTCTTGTTTACAATTAAACTCCAGCTATTCTCCTTTTCCCTGCAATTTATGATACTTAAATACTAGAATTTTATTCTATAGTTACAAGAGCATAAATGATAATGAAAATTGCATGACATATGGTTGTCCAAAATATTCAATAGTATAAGGGTATTATAATTTATACAGTTCTTTGCAACTGAAATAAACTGTCTTCTACTCTGTTTGCATGTCAGCTTAAAAAAAAAAGATGTAGGAAATGCAGCCTCTAAATACTCAAAGCACACAGAATCACAGAATCACAGAATGTTAGAGATTGGAAGGGACCTCGAAAGATCATCTAGTCCAACTCAAAGCAGTACGATTTCTTTCAATCTGAGAGTAAAATTTGTCCCCAAGACAATGGATGTTTTCACAGAAAGACAAAATTCCATGCCTTCATGTTCCTAATGGCAAGGACTTTTATTAGATGTGCAAATAAACTGTGCGTCCATTTTCACTTTTCCTTTGTTCTTCATCCTACTAGAGGAGAATTTTCTCTGCCTGTTAGTAATATCATCTCACTGATCAAAATATAAACTCTAGGAAGTTGTGGCCTTTTTTATGCCATGTTTATTTACTGTGGTGTGCTAGATCAGCCCTCATTCT
>NW_010100828.1:6153-12288 GCF_000699245.1 Pterocles gutturalis
TTTTAATATTTTAAGCTAAGTAGCATTTAGTTTATTTAAAAAAAAAAAAACTTGCTAAAGTGCTTTAAAGTATGTATTAAAAATGTTCATATGTCACATGAGAACTGACATTTCTAAGTACTTTTAAAGTACATACATTCAATATCCTATGTTCTCCTCCTCTGGGGAAAGGCATACAATGGTCATAACGCCATTGTATAAGGTCATAAGAAAAAAGGCAAAATGAAAGGAGAAGACATTTTTTAAACTGATGGAGTAGCTGCATAAACAGGCACTTCTCTTTTATCCCAGTGTTCATTTTAGTCATTTATATTTGAGGCAGTGATGGTCTATGATATACCACAAAGGGGCATGTAGCAGCTGTCCATCAGTTAATGCCGGCTGCCGCACTGTTAGCTTAGTTGTCCCATTTCTCTCGCAGCCTCAGCAGTATTTTGGAGAAAGTGTTATGGAAAAATGGAAATGCTATTGCATTTTGTAATGCTGTTCCATGCTGTAGTGCCATGGTTTCCCATACATACCCATTTGCTGTTCTTTGCATGTGTATTTTCATCAAGGTTTCTGATACCAGTATTCCATTATAGAGTTCCTGCTGCATAGGAGAACTTGATACACTGTTATCTGATGTAGCTTTTATTTTCCTTTTGTTTGCTGGTTATGATTTCCTTTCATGTGCTATCATTAAGTCAATGAGTTGGGCAAATTACCACAAGTGATCCTTTTCAAACTCCCTTTTAAATATTGCCTGGTTTTTTTAGTGTTGCTAGATTAAATGGTTCTGTAACTATATTTGCTCAGAGGCTACTTCAGGGATGCTAATTATATTGATAACAGGTGGGAATTCCCATGGGATTTTTTCCAAATGTTATCTCTGTTTCTTGTTTCTTTATGAAAGTAGGAAGTGTTGCCTATAGAAATACAGATATTGATCCAGAGCTGTGAAAGATATTAAAAAAAAGTGTTTCATGTGGTCATGGATTAGGCCCAGCCAGCAACTAAGTTCGCTCGCTCACTCCTCCTCCTTGCAGTGGGATGGGGAGGAGAATTGGAAGAAAAAGGTAAAATCTCGTGTGTTGAGACAAGGACAAGGAGGGATCACTTACCAGTTATAGCCATGGGCAACACAGACTAGACTTGGAGAATAATTCAGTTTAATTTGTTACCAGTCAAATCAGTCCCTTCCATGGGGTGCAGTCCTCCAGGAACAGACTGCTCTGGCGCCAGCTTTCCACGGCATCACAGCCTCTTTCGGGCGCAGCCACCTGCTCTGGCGTGGGGTCCTCCGGGGGCTGCAGGGGGAGATCTGCTCCACCACTGACCTCCATCTCTGCTCCAGCACACCTCCTCCCCCTCCTTTCTTCACTGACCTTGGTGTCTGCGTAGCTGTTCCTCTTACATCCCACTCTTCTTTCCACTGCAGGTTCCCAGCAGTTTGTTTGTTGGTTTTTTTTCCCCCTCATACATGTTAGCACAGAACCACTCGCACTGTCACGGACTGGCTCAGCCTGGCCCAGAGGTGGGTCTGACTTGGTGCTGGTGAAGCTTCTAGCAGCTTCTCACAGGACCCCCCTGCCTGGCTATGAAAACCCCACCACACAAGTCCAATACATGTATGGTTGCCAGTTTCTGCATAGCATTTAGTGGAGAACTCAAATTTTCTTTTTGGTGTGATTTGGGGGGACTGCAATGCAGCAGAACATGCTGTTACACAAAGCTCTATTATGTTGTGTGAATAGACAGACATGTTGTCAAGAGATTTTTTGATCCGTTTAGATGTATATGGAAAGCACATCGAATAACTAAGTAGAACTAGCTAAGGAAGCAATAAAAATGAATAATAGCGCAGTATAGTAAACATGAAATGGGCTAATTATAGTCTGAAATCAAATATTAAAGTTGGATTTCCAAATTTTTTCTGTGCAGCTGTTCATTCTGGCTCTGGTAGAAAACAGGAATTGCAGTCTGCAGCATAAGGAAGCTCGCTGTGCAGAGGATCCAGTACTCTATCCTTTGTGATCCCAACTGGAAAGGACATTGTAAAGACAATGCAAAATGCATTCAGCCAGATTTACTGGCATATATTTGTGGGGCTCATCAACTTTTTTCTCTTTAGCTCTCCTCTTTCTCTTCTTTACCTTAGTCCTTGTCCTCCACAATATTTTGTGAATATATATTATAGTCACTTATTTGAGTAATTGTCTGTGTGGTTAACCCTTTTAGTTTGTTACAGACTCTAAAGTGCATTATCAAATCATTTTCAAACCTAAAACATTCTGTAGGCTTCTTCTGTGGAATCTTGTTATTTATTAAAATCTTTTAATGCTATGGAATTGGGCCAGCCTTCTTTTCTTGTGATTGTAGGTTCAAACCTGCATCTAGAATAGAGCTTGGGACTTGCAATTCAGAAAAGTTTCACTTTTATTGGCATCAGTCGCTGTGTTTATAAGGTGCCATTGGCACAAGTGGCATCACTTCTCATCGGACTAGCAGGGTCTAGGTGGTGCTTGAAGCTCCAGCTCCAAGTCACCACCTCCAGCTCTCAATGCTCAGCAAGCAGATATCTCTCTTCTCAACAAAAGACACTACAGTGATCTCATAGCTTATGAGTGCAAGACTGAGGTTCTGGCTTAATTGTTCAAGAAACTTTGCACCATTTTGGTCAACTTTATTTTTCCATTCCTCAGCTCTCTGTTAGGAAAATGCCTATAATAATTTCCCCTACCTGCAAGGATAAGAAAGTTGGTCAGATTTGATCATGAAGTGTTTAGATATAGAAGCATCCTGTTACCCTATAAAGAGAAGATATACCACAAGGTCTGGACTTCTGTGTGTCCTTCCTTCATCTCATTTTCAGTTACTTTCTTTCGTTAGCCTATTTGGAACAATCAGTTGAAACCCAAAGGTTTCCCCGCTTTCCTCACGCAGAGTATGAAAAATAGGAAGTTGTTAATTTTCATGCACCTCAGTAAAGACAAAGTTTTAAAAAACATAACAAAACCAACTACATTATTATATAATCTTGAAGCACTGTAAATTAGAGTACCAAGCAACATTAATTTCACAATATGCATTAATTTATTCTAGGTTCTTTCTGTTTTTTGTAAAAGTTATACTTCTGAAGGATCTAAATAGATTTTATTTGCCTTGTAGGTGGTGGACTGTGCTTGGGACGAACTAGTCAAGATCTATACTCCGTCATGTCTGGCAGTTCCTGTCTAGAGAGAAAGTGAAGAAGATCTGACATGCCAGGAACCTTTCTCTCTTCCCCCACAACCAGACTTGTGCTGAAGTGTCAACTGTGTCACTAATCTTAGTGTCTCTTTTTAAGTAAAACTCTGCTTGAATGCAGTGTTGTGCACTTAAGCATGTGGACATCTCAGGGCTTGGTTTACTATACAAGTAGTACTTAAGCCAGTAAAACAGTCAATTCAGCTACTGAATGGCCAAAGAGTGGCCATACTAGATACGAGCTGGTGTCTTCAGAGTCACCAACACAATTTTGTGATCTGTGTGGCTAATGATGAGAGCAGAGGCCTGAATCTTCTTGATCCTTATATAAAGAATAAAAGTAACTGTCAGTGTATTTTGAGATAATGTCACTGTAGAAAAGAAAAGAAAAGAGAGCAGCTTTTAGCTGTAAAGTACTGTACTGTCAACCTGAGGTGTGTATCACTCAGATGCATTTATATTTAAATGTTTTCCTGTGATTCATGTTGCACTATTTTCTTGTGCAATATGATGAGTACTCTTGATAGACAGTAAATGTCATAGTCTATAGCCAGCTGATTGATTTGACTTTTTGATTACTGCTTCACAAAGATGGTAAAGATTATTTTCATACATTTTTTCCCCTTAGATCTCCTTGAGTAAAACAGTTGATGAAGTCATGCAGAAAGATAACTCTGATGATAAAGAAAATGCTTAGGAAAAAATGAAATATATACAACACTAATCGGATCACAATCCTCAAGATTTAGAGATAGGACAACCATCTCTTTTGTTAGACTAGTCTTCTCTTTTCACTTAGAAAGATTTTCCAAGAGATAGAAGAGGAATGTGGCCATATATTTAGTGTTTCTGGACCTCTGACAGCCTGCCCGAAGTGAGAGCTGATGTCCAGGCCAGTTGAACTTGCATACATGCAGACTAACTGCATGGCATAAGCATAGCACATACAGTGTGGCCAAGCTATGGTAAGAATATGCCCAGCATATTCATGAGTATTTGTATGCCCTCTTTGACTCCTCAGCCCACATGCTGGTATTTTCTTCTGAGTTTTTCTGGGGCAAGTAGAGATGTTCAGTTTTTATCCTTCTTCAGTCTCCTTTGAATACTCTTTCAGGATCCAACTGTGACCCTCCTATGGTTCTCATTAGTGTATGTCAGGCTTCTCTCCTGATTTCCTGCTAGCCTTTTTTTTTTTTTTCTTTTTTTTTTTTAACCTTCTTAAAGCTGTCTCCTTTCTGCTGTTAGCCCATATCATCAGTCTTTACCGTCAAAGACTCTTTGGAGTTTGGGTCTTTGCAGATCTTTGGTTGGGTTTTCATAGTTGTCTGTTAATTAATGCTGTACATTTCTGGGTTGCACCACTCATATATCAAGCAATAGCAGACACTGCCAGATCTGCTGGGTGCTTTGAAGAAATGAAGGAATTCAGCAGAGCTAAGACTTGGAGAAAGAGCCAGGGAACTTGCAAGTAGCTATGGGGAGATATGCATATATTGATTTGGTGCTAGGGCAAGACAGAAAGAAACCCTCTTCTACAACATGAGAATTTGGATCCTCATAGGATCTTACATTTTTCTGGGTCAGTGCAAACTGACCCAAGAATGCCATCTTCTTGAGTTGAATTAGTAACAAAAAGTAGCTTTTCTTTTTTTGTGACAGTGTGTTGTACCAAATACCCAATGTTTACTGCACTTTGTGTGCTGAGGAATGATGCAATGATAAAGCTGTGCTGCATGCAGCTTTCAGCGATACTGTGGGCCATAAAATCTAATTTTAGACATTAAAATTGATTATTTCAGCTTTAATAGTTACTTCACTCTTCTGCTTTATCTCCCTTTTCTGCTTAGACTGCAAGTTACTTGTCTGAGTGGAACTTTTTGGTGGTGGGTATGTATTTGATATGCATATTCGTACAGGGAGGGAAGGAGGGGTATATTCCAGAATGTTGCTATAGTGTATCAGCTGGAAGGGCAAAACACACACACACTTTCAACACATGGATTAAACCTTCTCTTAACTGCCTTCTCTCTCATGTCCTGGTTGGCTTCAGTACTGAGGGTTGCTGCATCCTGATTTAATTCTCTTGGAAAATGAGCACCATCCAGAAGATGCAATTAGTAAATAAAAACTGTGGCCTTTAATCTTCCTGCGTGATCTTTGAATGGTGAGAATGTGCTGTAACACTTCAGCACTGTAACAGAAAAACCAGTCTGGCAATAGTTGTTGCTAATTCTTATTTCTCAGGGAATGTTTGCTATAATTGTTTTAAAGAAATAATTTTTTATTTTATGACCATAATACTAGCATCTGATCTTTTTTTCATGTACTGAAACAGACCTTTAACAACAACAATCTTAAAGATGTAATGTGTTCTACTTTTAAACTTGCTCCTGTGCAAGATTTGTTTTTATGGGATTCCACAGGTTTCTCCTTGGTTCAAGAAACACAGTGATTAATCATGTTCTGAAGGAGTGGATTTGCTGTTCTATAATGCTATTAAATTAATTGCACACAGTATCTTTGGCTACACTCTTGTATTCACTTTTTCAATTAAGAAACATTGATCAGAAAGTAAATGCAGTGGAAGATACTATCTTATAAGTAGAGTATCGTAATCATGGTTTATGTCTTGTATGAATACAGGTGACAGTTGCCTTTTTCCTCTGTGCTTTTAGAGACCACACTTTATGTAACTTTGCCTGACTGTATATCCCATCAGGTCTGCCATTTGATAAAAGAAAGCTATTTGAAATGATTCTTTGTGGCTGCTTTTGCAGACTACATGTCAGTGATGAAGTGATCTCTTTCTTCTAGCCAAATACAGCGCTGGCCTCAAATTTTGCTGCATAGGCGTGGATTTACTAAGCCTTTCTGTAGTAGCGTTTCTGCTCAATTTTGAATGTGCTC
>NW_010100828.1:12321-13268 GCF_000699245.1 Pterocles gutturalis
GGTGGGGAATGGACACAACTCTACAACCCTATATACCTCATGGTTGCATTAGACCCTAATTAAAGCAAACTGTCCATTAAACATTTTCTATAGATCTTTACCATTTACATCCAAGAAACCAGTTAAAAAATGTTGCCCTTAGGAACTTGACACCAATTTGTTCCGTGTGTTTTTTTTCTCTCACCCATGTCGTTGTACCTAGGTGAAATGCAGAGCTGAGCATAATTTGCATCAAAGGATTAGTTAAGGTATCATAATCATCTCATTACTGTAAGGAACCACAGAGCTCTTCATTACTATGATCTGTGCCCCACTGCTAGGCCAAAATTTTGTAACAGAGTCTAACCTGCGAAATGAGCACCCACTGCTGCCTCTGGGCATAGGAACAGACAGTGTGAGGGAAGTACTGTCACTGCAGTGGTGACTCAAATGATGTGGCTCTATTGCTTTATCCAGTTCCTTCCCAGTGAAGTGCAGGAGAACTCATGTTTTCTGAGTGTGGAGTGGTGGAGAGGGAGTGGGAGGCTTATGCAAACCTCGTGAAATTTAACAAGGCCAAGTGCAAGGTCCTGCACGTGGATTGAGGAAATCCCAATCACAAATACAGGCTGGGTAGAGAATGGCTTGAGAGCAGCTCTGAGGAGGACTTAGGGGTATTGGTGGATGAGAAGCTGAACATGAGCCGGCAGTGTGCGCTTGGAGCCCAGAAAGCCAGTCGTGTCCTGGGCTGCATCAAAAGAAGCATTAGCAGCAGGTCGAAGGAGGTGATTCTCCCGCTCTGCTCTCGTGAGACCCCACCTCGAGTACTGTGTTCAGGTGTGGGGGCCCCAACATAAGAAGGACTGGACCTGTTGGAGCAAGTCCAGAGGGGGCCACAAAGATGGTCAGAGAGCTGAAGCATCTCCCATATGAGGACAAACAGAGAGTTGGGGTTGTTCAGCCTGGAG
>NW_010100829.1:0-225 GCF_000699245.1 Pterocles gutturalis
GTCTTGTCTCCTCTTCAAAACCCTCTTCCTCATGAAAAAAAAGCTTCGTCCCTTTCCCCACCCCTAGGAAAGCCTTTTTCTAGCCTTTTCCTAGAAATCCCAGGTGTTGCCTCTTCCTTCCCACCCCTGCGAAACAGCAACAGCAGGTGAGAGGGTGGGAGCGTGCCAAAATCGATCTTCTCGGCCATACCCAGCTCTCCCATCGATTGGGGACGCAGGGGGCTG
>NW_010100829.1:259-637 GCF_000699245.1 Pterocles gutturalis
TGGCACAGGCCAGGCCAGGGATGGCTGGAGGTGCCAACCTGCGGGGGGCGGGGGCTTCAGAGCCTTTGGTGGCTCCCGAGGACAGCCCTGGGACAGGGACATGCTGTGGGGTAAGGGGGGTCTGCCGCTGCCCGTGGGTGCAGTGCCCGGCGTTGCTTGGCATCTGGGGGATGCTCGGTGCTTGTGGTGGCCGTGGCATCGTCAGCCATTGCTCTCTGCTGGCCTCTGGCACCTGGGGTGCACCGGGGGGAGCTGGCTGAGACTGGGGGATCCGTACCGGCTGCTTTGTGTGGTGCAATTTTGGGGAGAGAGAGGAGAGTCTGGTCCATGCTTGGGGCCACAGAAGAGCTCGTGCTTGCCATTGGGCGGGGCGGGGCG
>NW_010100829.1:728-4169 GCF_000699245.1 Pterocles gutturalis
GGAGCCCTGTTGCCGGGTGGCTTGGGGGCTTTGGCAGCCACCTCCTCTTGCAGCACTGCCTGGGAGAGCTGCTGGGAGCTGTTGCAACATGGCTGGGTAAACCCTGCAAATCGAGCGGTTAAATGAATGAAACCATCCACCATGGAGAAGGGGCTTGGCCACTGAGCTGGGGACCGGGGGCTGAGCTGCTGAGCAGTTCTGGACCCAAGTGAAGGTTGGGATGACCACCTGGTGCTGTCCGGGATGCAGCGGCTGTCCCCTGGGCATCCTCCCGCTCCCCAGCAAACAGTGCTGCCCCGAGAGGGAGAAGGAGGTTCTGCTTCTTGCTGTGCTTCAGACCTTCGGAAAGGGAGCCGAGCATGCTGGAAATCTGCTCCAGGGAAGACTTCCATGGGGAGGGCCGTGCAACTGGGCAGAAATCTGGGGAGTCATGACAGGGGGGCGAGATCTTCCCAGGGTGCCAAGCTCAGGGTGCAAGCCTTGAAGTGGAAGGAGATGCCAGTGATGTCCCTGAGCCTGGGGCAGGGGCTGGCAGCCCAGAGGTGACGTGGCGGGGAGCAGCGTGCGAGGAGGGAGTCCTGCTTGTGAAATGTTTGAGAGCTGGGTGATGTGGCACAGCCTGGGTTGTGTCAGTCCCAGATCCCATGTCCCTGCTGGGGGGGCTGAGCAGGGGCATCCCCTGCAGCCAAGCTGGAGCCAGCAATGGGGAGCTTGTCTCAGGGCGAGGGCTCTGCTCTCTGCCCAGCTTGCTGCTGGCAGGATGAGGTGTTTTGACTTTCCTACCCCCTGGTACCTTCGTCTGCTCTTCCAGCTCCCTGAGCAGCAGTGGCACACCAGCACGAGCGTTGGCTGATGGGTTGGCTTGGATCAAGATGGGCTGAGGTCTGGAGCTCTGAAGGGACATGGGATGGTGGTCTGGCAGGTTCTTGCTGCTGGTGATGGTTTGGTGTTGACTGAGAAGAGGTGGGAGGGGGAAGATGGTGAGGTGAGCCCTCCTTTAGCCAGGAGGACCTCCAGAGGTGGCTGCTCAGCACAACAAGAACAACAGCATTTTAGGAGACAGTAAGAAAAAAGTTCTTCTCACCCAGCCCCCCTCTTGTGCTTAAGCCCCCCAAAGCCTCACGGTGGGGGCTGTGCCTGCTGGGGTCCTTGGTGTCTTTGCCTGGGACGCTGTGTTGCAGCTTCTCGCCCTGTCAAGCAGCTTTGCCGGTGCTTTGGGCCAAGCTGTCCTGGGAGGGGGTTTCTGGGGCCTTTTGGGACTGGGGGTCCCTCTGCCCAGTATAAGAGGGGCAGGGGGGCTGGCACATGGCCATGCTGCCTGCCCTGCTGCCCCCAGGAGTGCGGCTCTGATGTAGCTGGGACCTGGGGGGGTCTGTGGCTGATCTTCTCTATCTCCTCCTGGTTTCCCTGATAAAAGCAAAGAGCATCCAGCTCGCTGCTGGGGCAGGAAGGCTGCTAGGGAAGGAGACCCTTAGGGAGGTATTTGCATGGATCAGGAGAAAGGGGGAACTACCCCGCTCCTCGGGGAGCCCTGTGGGAAATCACAGCCCTTTCCTGAGGAGGGGAGCAGGTCTCCAGCGGAAGAAGATCCCTCCATCTCCTCAGGAAGTTCAAAGCAGCACCTTCAGGCTGAGGCAAAAATCAATCCTAGCATGATGGGTTGTTTTATGTGTCTGCTGTGCTCATCCAGAGCCGTCGGCAGAGCCTGTGTGGAGGGGATGAGCTGGGTGTCGGAGAGGGGCTGCCTGTCTTCTTGTGACGAGAGACGACAGGGCTGTCTTCTGGCAGGGAGAGAGGCGCCTTCTCGGTTCCAGTAAGAGAGTCTTGGAGGCTCTTGTGATGGAAGGAAAAACCCAGGGCCAGCACAACGTAGGATAGTACTTTCTTCCCCACTGATGCTGGTTACTGGGAGCACAGTATCCGGGGAGCCGGGCTTGCTGAGCCCCAGCTCCATCGTGCCGTGTTGCCCTGGCCAAGTGCCTGCATGGGAAATCCTGCGCGGCGGCAGCAGGCTGGGGATGTTGTGCTGTCAGTCCCCTTGTCCCTGGCAGGGGATGGAGTCAAGGCTGGATTTATGAGGCTGTTATTAGGGCTGCAATCAAGCTGCGCCTGCAAAGGGCAGGGAGCGGCTGCCCCTGCTCACGCACACGTGTGCTCCCTCGCTGGCAGTTCCCGGGTGTGCCGAGTTTGTCAGTTCTCATGCATTCAGCAAGGCTGCCAGCCTTTGGGTGCCTCTTAACCTCTTCAGACGCCGAGCTCGCTCACCCTTGTGACTCGGGAGCAACCTCCCAGGCACCTGTGACACCATGGTGCCCCACCGGCGGTGGCGTGCAGGTGGCACCTGTGCCTCCGCTGCTGCCACTGCTGAGGGAAGTTGGCCAAAACAGGTGTGTAGGTCCTGCTCGGACTTTTACTGCCAAGGATGGAGCTGAGGGGAGTTGGAGCTGTTGAATTTTGCTCGTATTTTAGCTTCTTTGAGAAACAAGAGAGAAAGGCAGGGGTGTTTCCAGCACAGGGAGCAGACAGGGTAGCAGATAGCCTTCCTTGTATCTCGTTGGAAGTCCTGGAGCATCCGTGTGCGAGGAGAAAAGGGCAGGAGTAACTCAGAGATAGAGATTTCTTTCTTCATTGCATTAAGCGAGGATGTTTCCAGCAGCCGAGGTGCCTCCAGGCAGAGCTGATAGGGAAGATGGAGCCCTGGATACCGTTATCGGGGATCTGAGAGACAATAAACACAGTGTCACGAGTGACATTTGCCGCTGGCGTGGCACTGGTGGGGCGAGAGCCAGTGACAGGTTAGCTTGGCGGAGTGCTCCAGGGCACCCAGTGAGCTGGATCCTGTGAACATCACCTGCTTTAAGCCATCTGGGGGCAAAGCCAGGTCCTGAGGAGCCAGCAGTGCCAGTCATGCTGGTGGGAGACGCACCCATCGCTCGCAGCGCCTGGGCTGGGGGGCCGAGGAGAGCCCCCCAGAGTGGGTGCTGGCCTTGGGGCAGGAGGGCAGAGCTGCAGAGCAGTGTGGTGCAGCCAGTGGGGAGGGGGATGCCCTGTCCCCATCTCAAAATTGGAGTGGGCGCCTCTTTCCCAGAGCTGCTTTGGCTCCATCCTGATGGGGCAAGGGCTGGAAGCCTCAGCAGAGGCTCAGGGTCTGCAGCTGGCTCCGCCAGTGATGCTGCAAGGGCAGGAAGAGGAGGAGGATGCCAGGGGGTCTGTGCTGGGGTAAGCAGCTCCCCTGTAAAAAAAGTTCGGGGGAGCGGCGCTGGAGCAGGACCAGGAGCCGGGCTGGCTGGCTGGCAGGCAGAGGCAGTCAGCATCCCCGGCAGAGTGCTGGGACTTGGCACGGCCTCAGCTGGGGAGGTTATTTTTTTTTTTTTTCCCTCCCCTCCAGGACAGCTGATTCCATCTATTTTTAATGAGCTTCCCCAGGTTGCGCAGTGAGGA
>NW_010100830.1:0-10746 GCF_000699245.1 Pterocles gutturalis
GGCCCTTTCCCGGCCTGGCGGGGCTGTGCTGCCCGGAGCCCCCGCGGCCTCTCGTTGCGGAAGCACCTGGGGCTTCACTGAAAGGATTTTCCATTGCAGGAGGCTCAATGAGAGAGAGAGAATTGGAGAACTGGGGGCACCTGAAGTCTGGGGACTGTCACCAAAGGTTCCTGACCCCGAGTAAGGCGCATTCTTTCTTCTTTACTTCTGGCTTTTATGATATTGATTGTCAGTTTAATTTACAAAAATGGCTTATTTCTACAGTAGTCCCTTTGCCGTAATTCACGTTGTGTCAGTTCATTTCTGAATCAACAATAACGAGATTATTATCTTTCCTTTCCCCCCCCCAAGTAGTTCCAACATACCAGTTTGCAAGATATGATTTATTGTAGATCAGGTGACCTTTGTGTTGTGGTTCTGAAAGCAGTTCCCATGCTGCAAATTAGCAGTTTAATAGTTTACTCTATTGCAAGTATTGACTCAAAATCTGCAAACATGTTTGGTCATATGAGTACTTTTGATCTTGAATACTACAAAATAGATTTTAAATAGCAAACTTTTATTTTTCAGTTCTGATGAGCATACACCAGTAGAAGATGAAGAGGCGAAATCTAAGAGTAGTTCTTCAGATTCCAGCTCAGAAGGTATTTTGTTTTGCTTATAGAGCGTGTTTCGGAAATGGGAAGCAACTGAAGTCCCGAATGTGCTGTTGTCACTTGCAAGAGGATTGCTGACTTTGATAGGTGGAAATGAGTGTGGTGGGCTCCAGTTCAAAGGAGAGCATTGCTTTGGGAAGATCAGGAAATACACATGGAGCTGGATGATCCTTGTCTGTTCTCTAATGGTATCTTTTAACGACATTCTAGAGGAAAAAAAGAAAAAGAAGAAGAAAAGAAAGAAGAAAAAGCGGAAGACATCCAAAAGAAGACGCAGAAAACATTCTGAAGACAGTGACAGTGAGTCGGAGTCCGAGCAGAGCTCCAGCGGTAAGAAAAGAGGGTTTCGGCTAACGTCTGTAGTGCAAGAGCTCTCCTTCTGCTTCTCTGAACACAAAGTGACACTTCTGGCTTTTGTTGCACACTTGCAGTGTTCTGAAATTGCAGAGCTGCAGCATCAATCCGGTATTCTTTTCTTTAACCATCTTGCTGGGTTTGCATTGCCTTTTCCTCGAGTGCTTGCAGTTTGGCTTCAGGAAATAGGATTTCTGAATTTAGCATCTGTTGAGCATAACATACCAGAGATACGTTTGATATGGTTTTATATCGAACAAAGCTGCAGGTAGCTTTCTACTAATAATTTCTCAGTATTATTTGGTACCTAAACAAAGCACATCTGAGAAGCTGTGTACTGAGGCATTCTCGTGGAGACAGTTATTCACGGTGCAATAAACTACTTAGTTATAGCTAATCGTCTCTTTTTTATTTTATATATATATATACTTTATTTTTTCAGATGAAGATAAAAAGAAAAGCAAGAAGAAGAAAAAGAAGAACAGAAAGTACGTTTCCAGGCTGTTGTGTGTAATTCTACCTGCTTCTGGCTAGAGGGCAGCACCACTTCCTTAGCAGGTGGTGAGGAAGGCTGAGCACTCCTGTGATCAGGGCTATAAATGCTGTCAAATAATCTTTTTGATTGATTTTCTTTAAATTTATAGAACCATACAGCACAGAGGACTCACTGCAAGCATAGGGAGCCACTTTCTAACACTATATGAAAGGCGTACCAGTGTATATGTTGTCTGTGTTTTGCTGTGAGGTGTTTTTTATGAAACAATAACAATATATATGCAGACAGCCAGTCTTCCCGTAGGTGGAGGTTGCTTTGAGAAACTAATTACTTGAGTATGATTCCAAGCACTTTTTTTCATCTTTAAATTTTGGTAAATAGCATGTCTGTCTTTTAACTTTATCACAGGAAGAAGTATAAGAAAAAGAAAAATAAGAAGAGCAGGAAGGAATCTAGTGATTCAAGTAGTGAAGATTCTGATGATGAAACTTTTCAAGGAGAAGATCTCTGGATTGAGAGATCAAGTAGGTTCACCTGACTTTAAGCTTGGATTAAAATTCTTGCTGTCCTTTTCGTGAATTCTTTGTTAGGTATTGCTGACCTGTGTAACTGTTCTGATAACAATGGGCATAACATTAATCACAGATGATAGAATGGTTTGGGTTAGAAGGGACCTTACGGATCATCTATCACACTTATCTTCCTCATTATTTGATTGTTGCAGAAAATACAGAAGCTGATAGCTTGATTGGACCGGAAGCTCCCAAAACACATGCATCTCAGGATGACAGGCCTTTGAAGTGAGTAGCCAGTTCTAACGGTACTTTGATCGAATCAAGTAAATCGAGCCTGAAGGTTTCTGTTCAAAAGGACTGTTATGGCAGTATGGCATGGATCAGAGAGAAATGCTGTGCCGGAAACCCACAGGCAGAAGTGGTGGTGGTGCTAGCCTTTACCCTGGCCTGAATTCAGGTGCAAAAGTCTGGTTTATGTTTTTTAGCCCTGATTCCTAGAAAATCAATTGTAAGATGCCTTTGTTCTAATGCTCTGCAGTATTGTGACTTTATAGTGTCTTCCTTACTGTGTAATCAGAATGGATTCAATTTAAGATGTTGTTGCTAGTGTTATCTGTAAGGAAGAAACAGGCCAATAGGTAGGAAAGAATAAGAAAGCACTTAAAAATGCAGCTGTAGAGAACAGGGAAGCTGGATGTTTAGCTCAGGCTCGCTTTATTTGAGATTGATTTTAATCAACTTTTTTTTTTTTTTTAAGCTATGGACATGCCCTCTTGCCCGGTGAAGGTGCAGCAATGGCAGAGTACGTAAAAGCAGGAAAACGTATACCTCGGAGAGGTGAAATCGGCTTGACCAGTGAAGAGATCGCATCGTTTGAGAGCTCTGGCTATGTCATGAGTGGCAGCAGGTACGGATCTGATGCCGGTAATGGTTCAGTGAGATTTTAAAGTGCTGCTTCCTCTGTTGGCCAGTTGGAAGACTGCTTCCAAGCTCTAGGTGAAAGCACAGAAGAGAAGGTGTTCTGTGTGCTTGCAATAATATACGCTAAACTCCCTATTGCTGTAGATAGATGGTGAGGAGTTTTTTAAGGACTCTCTCTCCTCAAGAGCAAAAATTCATTCCAGGTAATAGTCTTCTAATTATCGTGTGTTTCAAATGAGGAGATGCTTGTGTCAGGCAGCTCAAAGGTGGTGTGTTTGGACAGTGGTGGTGGTGTGCTGGCTTTTCAGTAGGAGACAAATCAAAATGTGAGAAGCTGGGTGCACTTTCTTCTCTACGAGTCCATCAGGAATTTCACTTAAATTTTGGTGAGCCAGCAGCTGACACCCTGGGGGCAGGTGGGGCTTCCAGCTGACTTCCTGAGAGCAGACACCCCCAGAAGTCAGTTTCTAGCTCTGCTGTGCTCCTTCCTGGGAAGGTTTGTGGGCAGTTTGGATTCTCTAGTGTAGGTCTCTTTATTTATAAGCCCCTCAAAACATTCAGGTCAATCGATGGATGGAAGCCATGGCAGGCTGTTACATCCCTCTGCCCGTGCTGATGTACACAATGTTCTCCTCCACAGACATCGCCGAATGGAAGCTGTGCGTCTGCGTAAAGAGAACCAGATTTACAGCGCAGATGAAAAGAGGGCTCTGGCGTCCTTCAACCAGGAGGAGAGGAGGAAACGAGAGAATAAGATCCTTGCGAGCTTTCGAGAGATGGTCTACAGAAAGACTAAGGGCAAAGAGGAAAAATAATTCTTTAATTGAACTGTACACCATAGATTCTAACAATCAGCAGCTAACCTGTTCCACTCATGATTTGAAAAAAGCTGCAAGTGCTGCAGTGCCTTTCACCCAGCAGGGCCACGCCTCAAGAGTGGATTACTTGTATCAGGGAAACAGAGTTACTTTTGCCAGATTTTCCTGGATAATTTGTTCACCATCTACAAGGAATCCCTGTAAAGTGGAAGGCTGCAAGGCAGGGAAGGCAGGAACAGGCAGGGAAGATACGAGGTGGCAATGTTCTGTGCTTGCTTTGGGTCGGACAAGCAGGAGGGTTCCAAGGGAGAGCTTTGTCACCTGATGCTGATAAGGGTGATTTTCCACTTGTTTTGATTAATGAGAGTAGACTGGCCATCAGAAGCAAGCTACTAGTAAGAGCGGTAAAAATGAAGGAACTCCCAGGTTCCTGTTTAAGATCCAAGACTGTCCACTTAGAAATTTTTTCATGAGTCTTTTAGATTTATTTTTTTCCCACAACAGTTGAGCTTGGTTTGTGCTTCAGACTAGACTTGTAAACAGAAATGAGTTTGTAATTTAATACAGATGGGCTTCAGTTACTTTAAAGCAAGCAGATCACGATTGGGGTATAACGTAACAGTAACAGGAGTAGGAGGGTCTGATCTTCAGTCCACCAAAGCCCTTGGTGAAGAATTAAGTTGCTTGCTTCTTTTTCTCCTATGTTATACATAGGTATCGGAGCAGTGGGGTGCAGTGATTGGAACCCCTGCATGTACATAGGTGGTAACAAGGATGTATTTTTCCATTTATTTGAAATTTCTTTGTCTATGGAAGTGTTCTATATTAAAATCTTATTTTAACTCCTGTAGTATTTTAATTTGGTCTGTTTCAGCGGTATTACATGTCTTTCTTTAAACTCAGTACTTGGAGGCCTACTCCAGGTAGTGCTTTTGTGGTGGTGATCTTTGATTCCACTGCAGATTTCCAAACATACCCCCCCTTAGCCTTCTTTTTCTCAAATGCTTTTAAGAACAAAGTGTTTTCTACAGGGTTTTTTTTGTTCCCCTAAATCTCTGTGTTGTAGTTTTGGCAGCAGAGATGTCTTGTATGTTTGTATAAAGAAAATAAAAGTCCTATAACGTTTGCCCTGGAGTTCTGCGGACCTGGTGTTCACAAACAGCAAGTCCAGCCCAGCTGCTTCTTCCCATTTACCCTCTGGAACCTGGTTCTGTCCTGCTGTGCCCACCCATACCTGCAAGGGACTGTCACGTAAAGCCAGCTGCCAGGTTAGGATGTAGCTGATTTTGCACAGATTTAATGCTTTTTATGTATTCACAAAATGGGAATGCTAATAAAGAAGAGACATTCTTTCTTCAGTGTGTTTAGTTGATTCTCCATGAAATACCAACAGAGCATTGGCGATGGTGAACTGGAGCTCTTCATTAGGAAGTCAGTCTTTCCATGAGGATTATTTTATTTTCAATGATGTCCTTAAGCCACTTTTCTCTGAACCGACACTGTTCGGGCCTGGAGGACAGAATAAAAAGAGGATAAATGGTAAGAATGGTATTGAATCCAAGGCTGGCCCGCTGAGAGCTGGCCTTTGTTCACAGGGTGAGCCCATCTGCTGAGAAAAAGAGCACTGCCTAGAGCTGTGCAAATCCAGGACGAGTTCGTTATGAAGGGAGATGCTCAATGGGGTGGCTATCCACGCTCGGGGTGGAGGGGAGCTAATGGTGAGCAGGGTCGTTTGGTTTTGTGTAGCAAGATTTTGACAGCTTTTCCCACCTCTGTGCTATTATTGCAAACTTATATACATCAAGCTCCTTGATTGCTTTTGACATGGAGAAGCTTGCTGGATTTGTGTCCGTGATGGAAGAGTAATAACAGTTACCTGTGAATGAGCCTGCTGGACTCCAGAGTGAAGAATACCTCCACAGGCAAGGTCTGCAAGAGAGGAGAGAGAGCAGAGTTCACATACAGGACCTTAAAAAGCAGACATTTTAATTAGGTGAGAGCTACTACCTACTTCTCCAAAAACCACCTGTGTATTTGTACAACGTTTCTGATATGGACTGGAATAGTTTTGGTTTAAAGCCTCTGTGAGTATTATCTTGTGAATGGAAAGACTCAGAAGTTACAATTTTAAGCTTGTCCGAGGATATATAGGATTTCTGACCAGTGGCTCTGAGCTGTTGTGCTGGTTTGGGCTGGGACAGAGTTAATTTTCTCCACAGGAGCTGGTGTGGGGCTGTGGTTTGGGTTTGTGCTGGGAACAGTGTTGGTGACACAGGGATGTGTCAGTTATTGCTGAGCAGGGCTCACACAGTGCCAAGGCCTTTTCTGCTCCTCACCCCACCAGCGAGCAGGCTGGGGGTGACAAGGAGCTGGGAGGGGACACAGCTGGGACAGCTGACCCCAACTGACTGAAGGGATATGCCATACCATATGGTGTCATGCTCAGCAGTAAAACTGCGGGGGAGACTGGCAGGGAGGGGCATGCTCAGGGACTGGCTGGACATTTGTCAGTTGGTGGTAAGAAATTGTTTTAATTTCAATCACTTGTTTTTCTTAGTTTTTATTTTTCTTTCTCCTGGCTATTTTTTTCTGTGCTGTTATTGTAATTATTTCTTTTTTAAATTATTAAACTCTTTATCTCAACCCACAAATTTTCTCCCTTTTACACTTCCAATTCTCTTCCCCATCCCACTGCGGTGGGGGTGAGTGAGCAGCTGTTTGGTGCTTATTGCCAGCAGGGGTTAAACCACGACATTTATGGACTGCTGCTTGGGGATCCACGACCAGTAAGTAGAAAAGCTAAGGTTCAGTGTGACTAAGTATAGGTTCTGGAAGTAAAAAGTCTACTCAGTGCGAACTATTTATTTTTTTCTCTTGAGCCGCCAGCAGGGGTTAAACCACGACGTCTGTGGACTGCTACTTGGGGATCTACGGCCAGTAAGTAGTTCAGTGTGACTAGGCATAGGTTCTGGAGGTAAAAAGTCTACTCGGTGCAAATTATTTCTTTTTTTCTCTTGAGCTGCAACATATTATTGTACAGGTGATAAACTTCAGGCTGTTCTGGAAAGGGATTCTGAGACAGCAGGGAGAGCAGCGGCCAGTCTCCCTCTGCTGAGCCCTCCTTCCGTAACTCACCTCTGCTCAGCCCGACTTACAGCTGCCCAGAGTGATTGCTGTTGCTTGGAAGGGGAAGATGGGATGAGCAGGAAAGCAGATGTGGGATCCTGCCAGATTTCCAGTTTCTACAATTTGGGAACTAAAGCAGCCTCGTGCTCTGTGCTCTGCTCCCCTCAGCAACTGACTGCTAGCTTCCATTATACCGCATTTAAATCTCCCACCGTTGGTCTGACAACACCCAGGACTCCTCAGCATCTCTCGTGAGAGCTGCCAGCTCCTGCCTGGTCCCTCCACTGCCCTGGCGTTTCCCTGCCTCAGGCAACCCCCCTGTACTCGTGTCACTTAAAGGACTGGTGCTATTTCTGAGTACTTACAGCAGGTTTGATTTTGGAGATCTCTATAACAAAGTAGACGCTTGCTGTTGCTCGTGGGATGGGTTTTCTGCGTGTTGGGATGCTCCAGAGAACTCGGTAATGGTACCTCTTGCTGTACTGCAGTTCTTCTTCATGGAGAAATTCTGACCAGTGAAGCCAGCTTTCGTGAACCTCCCAAGTCTGCCAAACAAACACATGGCACTGAAATTCCCTTTCTAGTAGAGGTGACTCGAGGGAGGTGCTAAAAAGGAACTGAGGTGCCCTCCTTCAATTTTTCACACTTTCAGCAGTGAGAAGGCATGACCCTCCCGAGTGGGTGGAATTGTCACTCACAGAAATGAGTTCCTCAATCTGCTGCCGTCCTCTCTCCACTGTGAAGCTGCTGCCTGTGGTCCACTGGATATTTTTTATGACATACTCAGCTTCTAAAATAGATAAAATGCTACCTAATCGTTCTGGGAAGACCCTGACACATGCAAATAGAGCAGGCATGTTACCTTTCTCTTTTTTCTCCAGCTCTGGAAGACATTCCTCTGTATTTTCCGTGACAATGTGAGCTTCTTCCTCGCTGGCAGAGTTTTCCTCTCCCTTGTCCATTGTCTTCACCTTCGGAAAGAGAAACACACAAACTCACTCAGAGAGGGTTGTTTTTCAGAGCTGCGGGATGCATCTGAGAAGCTTCAGGCTGTTCTGGAAAGGGATTCTGAGACAGCAGGGAGAGCAACAGGCAGTCTCCCTCTGCTGAGCCCTCCTCCCGTAACTCGCCTCTGCTCAGCCCAACTTACAGCTGCCCAAAGCGATTCCTGTCCCCCGAAGGAGCCTGGTTCCAGAGGGGTGGCCGGGAGGGAGCTGCGCCCAGGCCCTGGCAGTGTCACTGCTCTGTCCTTTTCTCCGTGGGGAAACAAGACCTGCAGAGCAGCTCCCCTGGCCCATCCCCAGCATCCAGGGAATGTTTGGTCCGTGTCACCATGGTGAGGCGGGTGACAGCCAACCGGGCGCCAGCGTCCCCATCAGCACTGGGGGGGAGCACCCGTGGAGGGGCTGCAGGGCCCCTGTGGACCCGGGACCCTGGGGAAATCCCTCCCCAGCAGCCGTAGTGTCCTGGAAGGGGAAGACAATGGGAGCAGGAAAGGCGGACATGGCATCCTGCCAGACTCTCTGTTTGTCACATTTCTGCCACTCCCTGCAATTTGGGAACTAGAGCAGGCTCCTGCTCTGTGCTCTGCCAAACAGACTCAGTCCGACCCGTTGCACAGAGGTGCTGCGGGCTCTGAACTCCAGCGCTTGCAGCACAGAGCCCTTTGGAGGGAAAGGACCACGGACGCTACGTGAGAGAGGGCAGAAATGTTTTAGCAGAACACAGGGTGCTGAGTTCCCAGCAGCTGCTCTTCCAGGGCTGCTACAAGGATTCAGCTACTGGAGGAGTAAATGAGCAAGTGCAGGTCCTACTCATTGTGGTCTGATGGAGATGCTTACTGCTGGAAGGTGAAAGGAGGTAGCGAGAGCAATGGGAAGCTGGTTTAGGTTTGTGCAAGATGGGAGAATGAATATCAACATGTAATACTGCAGAGCAAGAGAGAGCTGTGAAACTTGCCTTTGCTCATAGGCACACTTTGTTCTGTGTCTCTTACAGGAGTTTTACAAGCGAGAGCCATTGTTTATAGCGGATTTGGGATGTACCAGAAGCAGGTTTTGGCTGTATTGTAAGTTAAAACTGATGAATATGACTGTGCTGGGAGGGAAGAATGGCAAGCTGCAGGAGGTGGTGCTGTCTGGATATTCACACTGCTGCGCAGGCAGCTGGGTTGCTACGGGGAACTGCAGGTCAGCAGAAATGTGTGGAAAAATAGGACAAATCCTGCAATCTTTCTGCGTTTCACTAGTACTTATTACTACAGATGCAGCTGTAATGGTAGTTTTGCGGTAGTCCTCTTGGCATTCCTTTTCTTCCTCTCAGACACCTGCGCAGTGTATATCAGAGTGCATGAAGCAAAGAAAACAATTCCAGCCAAAGCTTATATGCAACTGTATTGGGGTTACACAGCAAGGTTTTGGTAGTGGCAGGGGGAAGAGAAGTGGCTCTGTGAGAAGATGCCAGAAGCTCCCCCCATGTCTGGTAGAGCCAACACAAGCTCCAGGACAGACCTACCGCTGGCCAAGGCTGAGCCTGTCAGTGACGGTGATAGTGCCTCTGGGATAACGTATTCAAGAAGGGGGGAAAAATGCTGGAGAGAGGAGTGAGAATATACGAGAGAAAGAGCTCTGCAGACACCAAGGTCAGTGAAATAGGGGGAGGAGATGCTCCAGGTGCCAGAGCAGAGATTCCCCTGCAGCCTGTGGTGAAGACCATGGCAAGGCAGCTGTGCCCCTGCAGCCCAGGGAGGTTAATGGTGGAGCAGAGACACACCTGCAGCCCGTGGAGGACTCCACTCCAGAGCAGGTGGATGTCTGAAGGAGACTGTGACCCCATGGGAAGCCTGCGCTGGAACAGGCTCCTGGCAGGACATGTGGGGCCGTGGAGAGAAGAGCCCAGGCTGGAGCAGGTTTGCTGCCAGCACTTGTGACCCCACAGGGGACCCACACTAGAGCAGTCTGTGCCTGAAGGACTGCACCCTGCAGGAGGGACCCCATGCTGGAGAAAGGGAAGAGTGTGAGGAGTCCTCCCCCGGAGGTGAAGGAGATGTGTGATGAACTGACCACAACCCCCCATTCCCCATCCCCCTGTGCTGCTCGGGGCGAGGAGGTAGAGACATTGGGAGTGAAATTAAGCCCAGGAAGAAGGGAGGGGTGGGGGGGAAGGCATTTTGAGATATATTTTTTTTAAATATTTATTTTATTTCTCATCATCCTACTCTGATTTGATTGGCAATAAATTAAATTAATTTTGCCAAGTCAGGTCTGTGTTGCCCGTGATCCTCCTTATCTTGACCCGCGAACCTTTTGTTGTGCTTCAACTGTCCTGTCCAGTTGAAGAGAGGAGTGACAGAGCAGCTTTGTTGGGCACCTGGTGTCCAGACAGAGTCAACCCACCACAGAACACAGCTACAAAGGCTGAATACATCTCTATCTTTATTAAAGGGTTAAACCATTTTATATAGCTATGATTCTAGATTCTTCAAAGTGCCACCACCTTAGTCGATGTTCTCCAGACCCTGAAAAAGAGAAAGTAACAGTTTTATCTGCACCATTCCTGTTGCTAACTTGCAAGAGGGCACAGCTGAAAATACAGGTTTCCAAACTATGCTCAAGTACACAAGCCCTAATTAAAATAAATTAAAATGCACATCCCCCCAGGCAGGGCAGCTGCAGGCACAGAGTGACCTCTGACAGCCCCAAGAGCCACCAGTGCCCACCTCAGAAATCCCGTGAGCCCCAAGCCGAGAGCTCGGGGACAGGAGGTCACAGCGCAGGGCTCTTGCTCACCTCCCAGCAGTCCCTGCCCCATGCCCCCAGCACCTGCCTTGGAGACGTAGTACTTGTTCACACCCGACACCC